>NC_089744.1:11697500-11705000 GCF_040412425.1 Macrobrachium rosenbergii
TGTCCCATAAACGGGGAAGAAAGTTAAGTATACCTTAGTTTTACCAGACCACTGAGCTGATTAACAGCTCTCCTAGGGCTGGCCCGAAGGATTAGACTTATTTTACGTGGCTAAGAACCAGTTGGTTACTTGGTAACGGAACCTACAGCTTAGGTCCCGACGGTGCTAACTAGACGATTTTCAGAATATTTTGTTTATGTGTGCAGAATGTTATATACCCATTTACCCTTACACAGGTCACCCAGCAAATCTCTATCGCAACTGTTATTATTTCTGTCGCGAAGCCTCGTCAACATCATTGCCGCACTCTAAAAATTTTATCAGTTTTAAAACAGCGTTGAAAAGGGTTTCCATTATTGTTGCATGAGTGAAAAATACCAAACTTAATCAAACAAAAAAAGGCTTCATTGTGTATATCAATGATTCCACCGCTTTTTATTACTTCGCAGGAAAACAATGCTGTTTCTGTGGAATCGAACATGATACCAATTCAGCTTTCGCCCCATATACACTCCATCATAGTGTGAAATGATGTTGTTGTTCTTATTTTCATGGGTCTGTTACCTCCATTGTTTTTATCTGAAAATGTAATGGCCTAATAATACTGCTGCTTTTTCATGTCCGCAAAAAAAAAAAAAGACCAATGACTTTGATCCAGCCCACACTCACCTTCTCCCCCTTTTACATTTCTGCGAGCATTCCCGTATCATTTCCTCGTGTACTTTTCCCCATTCCATTTCATTTCGGATTCCTATTGTAGCCTTACTTTTATGTTGCATAATGGAAGCGCATTGCTCTTTTGTAGCCCCATCCCCGACCCTCTCTCTCTCTCTCTCTCTCTCTCTCTCTCTCTCTCTCTCTCTCTCTCTCTCTCTCTCTCTCTTCCAATTTTTACTTTTTCTTTATCCACAGTTTTATAAGGTTTACTGTCTATATATTATCTCTTTCTCTTCTCATGAAATTTATAATCCACGTTCTCTTTCTCTCTCTCTCTCTCTCTCTCTCTCTCTCTCTCTCTCTCTCTCTATATATATATATATATATATATATATATATATATATATATATATATATATATATATATATATATATGTCTATCTGTTTCTCTCTCTCTCTCTCTCTCTCTCTCTCTGTATATGTGTGTGTGTATATATATATATATATATATATATATATATATATATATATATATATATATATATATATATATATATATATATATATATATATATATATATATATGTATATATATGTATATATATATATATATATATATATATATATATATATATATATATATATATATAACTTCCTGTCCTCACACAGTTTCATAAGTTTTACTACCTATATATCATCTTTTCCTCTTTTCATAAAATGTATAAAATCTCTCTCTCTCTCTCTCTCTCTCTCTCTCTCTCTCTCTCTCTCTCTCTCTCTCTCTCCGTGAACGTTTGAAACTTCTTATAAGTCTACCTTCCTTATTTCTCAGTTTATTTCTCTCTGCAGGGTTAGACCCTATTCTCCATACTAATACCTCTCTCTCTCTCTCTCTCTCTCTCTCTCTCTCTCTCATGTTCCCTAAGTGCGCTTATTATTCTCGTGTGACCCAAGGGAACACCCGGGAGAGTGAGTGCAGCCGACTTGTTATATCCCCAGTCATGTCAGAAACCCCTTCCCCCTACCCCACCCCCTCCCGTTAGGACTGCGGGAAACTTAGTTCAATGAGCGGCCGCTAGGAGGAGGTGAAAGCAGTCACCAGTGAGTTTGGATGTTTCGGAGGATGGCGGGTTGGGGAGGGGGGGGGGTGTTACGACAGGCTGCCAGGAGAGAGAGAGAGAGAGAGAGAGAGAGAGAGAGAGAGAGACAGACAGACAGACAGACAGACAGACAGACAGACAGACAGGAAGTAATGAACACACACTCGGAGAAAGAATCACTATTTTAAATGGGGTAAAGATTTGCAATGAAATCAAAATAACTATAGGAATACAGAAAGGAGGACTAATGGAAAGTTATGAGAGAAAAATAGGAAATAAAAATCCGAGATAAACTTTAAAATGACAGAGAGAACAGGAGAATAAATAAACGTTTTAAGAAAGAAAGGGAGGCATAAAACACAAAAAGAAGAGGTATAATACATAAAAATGAAGAAATTGACATAAAAAATGATAAGAAAAAGACTGCGACAAGAGAAGAGATAAATACTTAGTAAAGGTGAAATATAAAATAGGAAGAGAGTGGTAATAAAAATAGGAAGAGAGGAAACATCCATACAAATCGGAACGGAAGCAGAGAGGGACCAATAAAAACAGCTAGAGGGGAAAACTGCAATACAAATAGGCAAAGAGAGTCACATCAAAATAAAAGAAGGTGATTCACAGAAATGGAGAATGTTATAGATACAAATGACGAGAGAGAGAGAGAGAGAGAGAGAGAGAGAGAGAGAGAGAGAGAGAGAGAGAGATTTCTTAAATCCTTTGAGAAACATGAGAATTGGAGGCCCAGATTGAAATCGTTAATATGTATGACCGAATACATACTGTAAGTGGCAATGGAGAGAGAGAGAGAGAGAGAGACTTTCACAGTCCACGTCCGTGCAAAAGACCAAAGGTGATAGGGGGTGTAAGACTTACATCCTTTCCAGTAATAATTCAAGCGAGAGGTGTCGTCATAAATTCCCTCGTTTCTTTTTTTAACTTTTTTCTACCTCTTGTATAGTCGTGCTGTCTCTACATCTTTGTTATTTTCTCTTCCAATCCATTCTTTATTACATTATCGATGAACATAATCGATGAAGCAGGATTTTAGAAGAGTATGACTTTGGAGTCTGGTGTTTTCGCCCGTAGAGTTTTTTCGTGGTTGTGGTTTGCTCGCATGCAAGTGGTAAATCGATATATGTTATTTTGCCTTCCAAAGTTATTTTCTGCAGGTCAGGTTCCTTTGCCCTCTCTCTCTCTCTCTCTCTCTCTCTCTCTCTCTCTCTCTCTCTCTCTCTCTCTCTCTAGTTTAGCCTTATACAGTGCCTCTATCATTTATAATTTCATTTATACCATTTAGTTGAAACATCACCTATATTCGTATTCTTCCCATTCTCTCTCTCTCTCTCTCTCTCTCTCTCTCTCTCTCTCTCTCTCTCTCTCTCTCTCTCTCTCTCTCCTTCATCATAATTTCTTGCATTTATTCCATCCTGTCTATCAACTTCCTACGCGCTACCTAAATTTTCAATCTTCAGTTGTACTTGTTATAATTTTGATCTCTCTCTCTCTCTCTCTCTCTCTCTCTCTCTCTCTCTCTCTCTCTCTCTCTCTCTCCAAACGGCATGTCTGTATACCCTCACCGCATCCTAAAGACCTCCACGATTACGGTCCCTAACAGAAGATCGCTTGAAATTACCAGCGGAAAGAAAGAGAGAAAAAAGGGAATGAAAGACGAAGAGACGGCCAGGGGAGGAGGAGGAGGAGGAGGAGGAGGAGAAACAATCTAAGTGAGGAGAACGTGATGAGAATGACGCAATGGCGCGAGAAGAGAAAACTGTGTAGAAGTGCGGGAGCGAAGGGAGCGTTTCTTCATGGGACCTTGACTGTTTTTAGGGACAGTTCATTACGATTTAAAAAACGCAGCGTTTGGCAAGGCACAGAACGTGACCTCTAAATAGAGCCTGGAACTGTTGACTGGATCGTGCATGCCTAAATGGTATGCATGGACATGAGGTTATTTCGAAAATGCTCAGAAATGAAACTGAATCGTGATGGAGAAAATAAAATGCTACAAATCAAAAAGGAAGAAACCAGAAAACATCACAAAGAACGAGCCCAAATAAACAACACTTGAAATATGCCAAACTGGATACCTGGATTCATAGAAAAAATATCAAGCTCCAGTACACAAACCCATAGTAAAAAGAACGAGCCTAAATAAACAAAACCGAAAACATGGAAAAGGAACGACCTCGGGTAAACAAAACTATGAAAAGGAATATAAACAGAACAACCCCACTAAAGTATTGACACTTGATAATAAACATAGCATAAAACACGATTAAGGGAGCCAAGAAAAATTATATAATTAATATATGGCTTCATTAAACTATAAAGGAATAAAACCCTTTATTGACCGAGGTATATTTACATTTACTAACTATGGTGTCTACTTAATTAAGGTATATACATCAATTTAACTATATATATAATTAATTAATTAATTTAAGTCATAAAAATGAGTGAGTGAATACATAATGAGCCCTTCACTCTGTGAACTTCAAGGAAAAAATTATATTTGAGACTTTTAAGCTCTTGCACGCGCGGCTTACGCAAGAACCAGAGACAGACACACACGCACATACATACACACATAAACAAACACACACACGTGTATTGATATATACTGTATATATAATATATATATATATATATATATATATATATATATATATATATATATATATATATATATATATATATATATGTGTGTGTGTGTGTGTGTGTGTGTGTGTATATAACCATACATAACATATATATATATATATATATATATATATATATATATATATATATATATATATATATATATATATATATATATATACATATATATATATATATATATATATACATACATATATATATATATATATATATATATATATATATACATATATATATATATATATATGTATATTATATGTATGTATGAGTGTGTGTATGCATAAATTCATTGCCTCAGCATACTTGAATGGTTGTAATTGTCCCTTCTCTAAACCAACAATCACGGCACTAAAACCTTTGGCATGCACGCCTAGGCAAGATTTATGGAGGTCAGTCTCCACTGTACGTGGAATAACATCTTTCAGAGGCAAGATAAATCATGACAAGGTGACGCGTGGTGGTTTATTTGAAATCCTCTTTTGACCGTCTAACGCGTCCACATTTTTGGGGGTGTGCGAGTTGTTGCATGAATACACAGAAACACATCTATAACAAATCATTAGAAATTATGAATACAACTCTTTGCGGGTACAAACATCTACGCATGATATAAACGCATGATATACAAGTATGAAAAAATGTATAAGAATTAATGAACCAGAAACACATGAGTATACGCATTTATAATACCGGGTCTCACACAGCTAAAGAACATTGCAAACTCCTTTTAGCACCGGAAAGCAAATTCCTCTCCCTCTTTCACATAAATGTGAAATCAGCAAAACGCGCAAGAACATACCACTGATAAAAGTAAGAAGAAGAGTAATAAGAAAATATCGAACAACTTATTCATTTCAATGTATATCGGCGTAATTACTGACAGACCACCTGATGTTTTCCATCAATAATCCATACAGGTGTTAGCTTTTACTTTGGAACCGCCATTTAATGAAACAGTAATTCATGGTCATTATTTCTTGTCTCTTTCATCTGTACTACGTTCTTGTTTACTTTAATGCTTCAATTTGTATTCTAAAGTGCGTTGGTTTCTATGCTAAATTTCGTGCACGATGTGTAGTTACAATATTATATATGCATACTATCTATGCTTTGTATTAAAGGAATTTATTTCTGGTGATAGAAATTCATTTATCGGTATAATGTGGTTCGGATTCTACAAAAAGCTGTAGGTCCCGTTGCTAGGTAACCAATTGGTTCTTAGCCACGTAAAATAAGTCTAATCCTTCGGGCTAGCCCTAGGAGAGCTGTTAATCAGCTCAGTGGTCTGGTTAAACTAAGGTATACTTACCTTTTTTATGTATTAAAGCATGCGCGTATTCGTATGCACACACTAAGCTGAGTGACGTATTTACGTGTGGCTTGAATTACAATTTCACATCATGAGCATACACATAGCATACTCAATTTTCAACATACAATACATACTTATTCTACTATGAAATGACGTATAACGCAAATATCAATATTATAATGTGGTTCGGATTCCACAATATAGGTCCCGTTGTTGTAACCATGTAAAATAAGTCTAATTATGTAGCTGTTAATCAGCTCAGTGGTCTGGTAAAACTAAGATAAATTACATACATACATGATATGACGTATCAACACAAACATCAATATTCAAAATTATATATTGCATGTACATTATGTATACCACAAAGATAAATTCATACATACATACCATTCACGTTCACAGATCACATACTCGCTCTCTCTCTCTCTCCCTCTCTCTCTCTCTCTCTACACACACACACACACGTGTGTGTATGTATGTATGTATGTAAGTATACATATATAAACACAGTGTAATACGTGCATAACATGTATAAAACTATACATACTAATTACATAAACCAATAATTAAAGAGTTCGGCGAAGCGTACTTAGAACTTCCCAGACGGTATTAAAAAAAAAAAGCGATTAAATTGAAATAAATGAGAGTCCGGATGAGGGATTATAAGAAGTTCCTTTCTATTCATTTTTCGCTCAATTATTCATCGACTTCCTTCACGCATTCATTGATCCTTTCGCCACACAAGGGGACGGAAACGCTCTCGGCTTTTCACCCGTGTTCATTCGGCCGTGTGAACGAGCAATGGCTTTCCAAGAAATCTTATTTTCTTCGTTAATTTTTTAAGCTCTATTCCTTTTTTCTGACGAGCTTTTTTTTCCTTTTTCTTTGGCATCTGTTTCCTCTCATTAACCCGCCACCACCCCTCTCTCTCTCTCTCTCTCTCTCTCTCTCTCTCTCTCTCTCTCTCTCTCTCTCTCTCTCTCTCTTCCGTTTCCCCTTTTACTCAGTCTCTTTTTCCTGAACGTCTAGAATTAACTCGTTTTCTCTCTTCCGTAACACTTTTCCCATTTTTCTATTGACCTTTTCTTTATTTTGTTATTTTTCCATTCCCTAAACACTAAGTACGCATATAATTATAATGATTCCCTTTCTCCTTTGCACTTGCAATTATACAAGGATTTTTCCTTCAACAAACTTTAACTTCCTTTTTCCCCTTTTTTTCTATATCATGAACTCGAGTATTTATCTCCTTTCCTATATTCTATAACAAGTGTAATTTCCCATCTCCTCTCTTTGATAACATGGAATTTTCCCTTTTCCCCTATTCGACATAACATGTAATTTTCCCTTTTCAGCAGTTTTCAAAAATCATAATTTTCTTCTTTCCCTGATTCCATAACATTACAATTTTTCACCTTTCCTCCATTCCAAACATGTGTGATTTGCCCATGTTCTCAGTTCCATTACCATGAAATTTTGCACTCTCCTCCATTTGTCACATGTAATTTTTCAGATTTCCTCATTTCCATGACAAGAATAATTCCCCCTTCCCTCCATTCCACAACACGTGTAGTTTCCCCTTTCCTCCATTTCATAACGAGCAATTTTCCCCCACCTCAATTCCACAACGCGCATCTTTCCCCTTTCTTCCTTTCCATAACACGTGTAATTCTACCTTCCTCCTTTCTGTAATTCACGCATCACCCCTTTCCCATCCACCACCTCCATTCCAGAGCACGAGTAATTTCTCTTTCCTCCTTT
>NC_089744.1:11712500-11727500 GCF_040412425.1 Macrobrachium rosenbergii
AGCGGATTTGTAACAAAACTATCATAAATAGCCACATGTTACAAATCCAAGCGATTTGTTTCCGTGGAGGAGATGGGCTGATTTCGATGAAGAGCAGAACCTGAATTCGACAACATTTGTACAACTGAGTCGAGATAACCTTACACATCCCTTGATAACTGAATTGATAAGTCACTGTCATCTCATCAAACCCAAATGTTACAAGTTCGAACCACAGCCAGAGCGGATGAATTTATCATGTACTTTATATTTTCCATGTGGTGCGAGTTATACTCAAGATGAAGAGAATTCGATATTAGGAGGTATCTGAAGCTGACTATTTGAGAACAGAGTATGAAATGTTACGTGTGTATATATATATATATATATATATATATATATATATATATATATATATATATATATATATATATATATATATATATATATATATATATATATATTGAGAGTGATTGTTTCTATAAGGTGCAAGTACATTAATGTTTGGTCTGCATATGCGAATGTACATTGCAGGGACGATTTCAACATGTGTATTTTACATTATAATAGATGTCTGTACCTAAGAACGACCTCGCTATTAATACTGATGAATACAATTAAAGCATTAGACAGATTAACTTTTATTACATAAATTATAGCAGAGTACAGAGAAGTAACCAAACGTTTATGCTAGGACATAAGTTGTACACAAACATGGAGGTGTAACTAAGTATACAGACAAAATTATGCGCATTTATGTATTCACGGAAGTGCATATTCATACATATGCCAATGCAAACAAATTAATACCGTGTGCGTTATGTAAATATACATTTACATACGCCTTTGTTAAGCAATTTGTATATGAATGGAAATGCAAAGCACTGTGCTATCCAATACAACCCGATAGAGAGCAATACAAACATGTTTTCCACCCGTGCGGAGATCGGAGTAAGCATAAGGTGACAAACATTCATTCTTTAAAGGAGAAAGAAGACCCAGACCAAAAAGGAAGGACAACCACCCCCTTTCTAAACAACGCTATCCCCTCCCCCCCTCCCCTCCCCCTCACCTTTCCCTCCATTCCCTTCACGTCACGATATCTGGGGGACAGCTGCATGACAACTATTGTGAAGATGGAGAATGCATCCCTCACTCCCTCACATCTTACTTTCTCCTTTCCAGTCAGTCCCCTTCTCACCTTCAGGTTCCCTTACTCTCTTTATTTTTCTTTTCACCCGCTCCTTCATCATTTTACTCAATTTATGCCTTCTCCTCTACGATCCCCACTTTTACCTTTTCCTATTCCTCTTCTTGTCCTTCCTTCTCTACCGTCCAAATTTCCTCCCAAGTTAACAGATTCCCTTCTTCCTTCTCGACCGTCCAAGTTCCCTCCCTGGTTGCCTTTCTCTCTCCATCTCGTCACCCCAGTTATTTATCATGTTAACTCTCTTCCCTCCTTTTCTCCACTGCCATCCCAATTCCATCCATCATCCCTTTCTACCTTTTTGCTAGCTGGAAGATGAAGAATACATCTCTCTCTCTCTCTCTCTCTCTCTCTCTCTCTCTCTCTCTCTCTCTCACACACGCACACACTCACAATTTGGCGGTCCTCACCCCCTCATCCCTTCTTCCTGTCTCAAGGCTCCATCATCTTAACCCCACCCCCGGGGGAAAGGCGGGGTTGTTTCTACAGAGACGTCGTTCTCATCGGTAAACTTTCTGTGTTTGATTGTTTGGGGAACACAGGCAAGTATCACGCCCGTCCATCTGACGAACGTTTCTTGACAAACGTTTCATCTTCTTGATTTTCTCGTTCATATTTGTTTGTGTTGCTTTGACGACATTATAAACCGGTGAGGATCCGCTGAATTGCGGATTTCACTGTACACTTAATTCCTATTTTAAAGGAGGTGGAAGTAAAAGGAAATGATAAGACTCCCCTTCACAGCAATGTATGGAAGGAATAAAATAGTATATACAAGAAATATAAAGGTATTAAAGAGAGAGAGAGAGAGAGAGAGAGAGAGAGAGAGAGAGAGAGAGAGAGAGAGGGTGGGTGGGTACAAACAAGGTCGCATTTCTCACCCCTTCCTTGATATTAGACGATCAATAAAGACCGGGCCATCATTTACGTCGCGAGGGAATAAATTATCCTTGAACTATGAAGGAAGTCATCTGTTTCAAATCTCGGACTGCACCGGCCCCCCACCCCCAACCCCACCCCCACCCCAGGAAGCGTTACATGGACCTATCGTTATAATCCTCAAGGGAGGAATCAACGGATCCCTCTGGTGGACTGAGCTCTTAGGAAAGACTTCGAGAGATCCCCTGAGATGTGCGTTGGGGGAAACCTCTCCACTCTGAGAAGACTTGAAGCGGGGCCCTACGAGTAACTACTTGGGCAATCCATTGGGAAATCCTTTCGGAAACCTACTTTAAGACCTTTCGGAAGGCACCTTAGGTAGCATTTATGGAAATTCTTTTTTGGGAAGGAGCTCTCTGAGCGTGAGTCCTGTAGCGAAATCTCTGGAGAACCATCTGAACCCCTTCTGGGGGTCCAGTTATGAGGGGAGCCTCTTAGGAAACCTTCGAGGGAATAAGCCCCTTGGGTAACCCACCGAAAAGCCCATCAGAGATCTCTCTCGTCTTGCCCCGCCACAATAGCGAGGAAGAGGGGCTGCATTAAGGGGAGGCATTTCTCATTTTCTTTTTCCTTTCATCTCAGAAGCCACTTTTCGCGAAATCCGCCGAAGGCATTCTACCGCCAGTAGGTCATGGCATTGCGTTTTAATATTATCATGAGGGGAAGCGATGGCTGAGCAAAACGGCATCAAAGAAATAAAATAGTAAAATAACACAAGAGCACGGCACTAAAAAGGCACCCCCTGGGAAGACTCGCCAGTGGGCTTCCCTGAAGGAATGCATCTTTTATTCCTTGTGTTATCAATTACGTGATAGCAAAGGTAGCCGTAATATCTTTAAAACTTTCTCCATGGGATGAAATGGTGGATATAATGTTGTTTTTTTTTTCTACAATGGTACTACGGACTTGACAGCTTCCAAACCAAACACTTCGCGGGAATTGCTTTTAATTATGATTATTGGCAAAACACTGAAATGTCAGAATAAAAAGAATTTCCATTTTTTTGTTTCCTTGCGTTTCTTGAAATGCACTGCCTACACTCAAAAGCAAAAAGAGAAATAAACTGCCTTTTCAACACATGACACAAACGACTTCAGCCCAACTAGACTGTATCGAAAAAATGCATACTGTGTCTTCCACCAGGGACAACGCACCTCAGGCTCCGCCGTTACCGGATTTTATTACACGTAAAATTCGATATTTATTTTCATGCCATGCATTGCTTATAACAAATGATATATATTATGTAAAAAATACAATCGTTATAACTTCCCCCTCACTGCGGAGTAATTTTGAAGTTGCTGGTGTTATTCTGATTTTATACTATTCTTATTCTCTTTATTCCTGTACATCTTTTTGCCTTGATAGCTTAGGCAATTTTGAAGATGGAACTTCCAAACTATAAATGTATTATTAAGACCACATACGGGAGAGACAGATGCCCTTCTGCGAAGTAGTTTAATTACTAAAAAATATTCTGTAGAGAGCAAATGAATTCATTTCATTTCTCTTGATATTTTCACCTTGAATAAACAGCTACAGTTTCAAGGACTTAATTTCAAGTTTGGCAACACAATTGGACCATTATGAGAAAACAAAATTCCAGAGAACCATTTATACCTCTGCGCCGCTAACCAACAGCAACGGGAGTAAAAAAAAAAAAAAAAAAAAAATTGTTCTTCAGTCCATAAAAAACCCACAAGACACATTCCTCTAAAAAATCTTGTCACTATATTTTGAGGTGAGTTATAACGACCAAATATTAGATTTTGAAGTGTCCAGTGGATTAATGTTATGAATACTTATTCAGACAAAGTCGTAATTTTACCGAAAATTGGGGTGCTTTCCTACTACTTTGTATACGCAAAAATGAATTCTGCAGGAATTCTAAAATGTTCCAGTCTTATTTGAGCCTTTTCAGTTTTCTGTGAAAGACAACTATTGAGATGACTTTGTCTGTCCGTCCGCATTTTTTCTGTCCGCCCTCAGATCTTAAAAACTACTGAGGCTGGAGGGCTGCAAATTGGTATGTTGATCATCCACTCACCAACCACTAAATACACCAAATTGCAACCCTCTAACCTCAGTAGTTTTGTCTTATTTAAGGTTAAAGTTAGCCATGATCGTGAGTCTGGCAACGGTATAGGAGAGGCCACTACCTGGCCGTGGCTGAATGTTTCATGGGCCGCGGCTCATACAGCATTATAAGCTGTACAGAAATCGTCGGTGCATTTTTTATTTCTTTCACTTACTACAGATTATACTATTAGCAATCGATATCCTATTTTATGCTTAAATTACTTAAATTCCTACTATCTTAAAAAAAAGGCAAAGTATATTTCTAATTATATGCTTTCAAAGAGCAATATTCTTCTCCTCCAAGTTATATGAATCATATAACAGCATCCTTATTTTTACTGATCTTTAAAAAAAAAAAACGTTTATTTTTACTGCCCAGTCACTGGGAAAACGTACAATTCACTTTTGAATTCCGATATCAAAAATATTATCAAATAGTAATTAATATCGATATAAAAATTCTAAAATGTAATATTCGCCCCTTCCCGACCTAAATTACTTTTCGAATGCAGCATTTGTTTTTGCTAACCAATCAGTTGAATCCAATATATATTTTTGGTGACTTATCGTACTTTTCACATCCAATTTAGAAAAAATTATTCAGTCTTTCCCCACAATTACACTCAAGCTTCGAAGTAACACAGAACTGTCTGACAAAATGAGAATGTTCTTTTATTTTTTTTTAAGAGAACGTCGATGGGCCATTCAACTTACGACTTCATTTATCACGACACAAAAATAAAGGATACGGATAAACAAAATTCCAGACTTTTTCTTTACTGTTAACATGACGAAAGAAATGCTTCAATGTCGAGAGTTAAGAAACGGGCAAGAAGCTGTGCAAATCCAGATCAGTGTTTAAGGGAAAATGAGAAGCATAAATGCGTAAGTCACCTATTTTTCACTAATGCTAATAATGCGAATTCATGTAATTTCCTGTTTTTATGCATTTGCACCTGCGAAAGTACTCTAAGGAACTTGTACTTATATTTCATGCGTGCTTATTTCTTTCAGCACCTAACCCGTGCTTGAAGAAATATTGATACATTCTATTTCATTACTTAAAAGTACCTGGACATACCTAAGTATTTATAAGTACCAGATAAGCTTTTATATCCTTCTTACCTGCATTTAAATACGAATTTAAAAGTACTTATACATGTGCAGCGTAATTCCTAAAACCATTTACTTTATTTACTGAAAAACTGAAAGCATTTATGAATACCTGAACATGTGTGGGTACTGTAAAGCACTCATTCATATGGAAAAATTAATAACCATTCTTAACGAGACTTTGAAGTAGTTCAAACACCCACTCCCATACCAACCTCCCAACAACCCCCTCCCCCCCCCACACACACAAAAAAATGTCATGACCTATCTTATTCCCATTCCGTTGTTTTGGTAAGCTCCTTTAAGTGAGAGTATTCAAAGGAAACACTTCACTCCCTAAGGGGGTGAAAAAAAGAGAGAGACTCTTAAGCACGCCCTGTTTGCAACATCGTTAATGCAGGCAAGGACAGTAAAATGCATCTGAAGTGAAATGGGGCATCGGAGTCGGGAGCATTGAAGTAAACTCCGGGCCATTAGCACTTCAACGTAACATCGCGGCGAATGAAGTTAACGGCGCAAGAAAACCTTAACACACCAAGTCTTTAACAACCTTTGTGGGGAGATAAGTTTTAATGCGTCCGAGGGCCTTTGTATCCGCGAATGCCTGATAGCTCTCTCTCTCTCTCTCTCTCTCTCTCTCTCTCTCTCTCTCTCTCTCTCTCTCTCGTAAAGGAAACAAATTCAGAGATACAAGATACATCGATCATCTGCATATACTGGATCTGGTGAAAGCTTCTCCCTATCTCTCTCAATTACGGAAACAAATTAAGATACACTGATCAACTATGTCACTGTATCTAGTCAAGTTTCTCTCTCTCTCTCTCTCTCTCTCTCTCTCTCTCTCTCTGTCACCATCACTCCACTGAGGGGTTCAATATATATATATATATATATATATATATATATATATATATATATATATATATATATATATATATATATATATATATATATATATATATATATATATATATATATATATATATATATATATATATATATATATATATATATATATATATATATATGTGTGTGTGTGTGTGTGTGTGTGTTTATTCATACATTCATTTATACATATAAATGAATGTATGTATGCTAAACAAAAAACAAACAAACACACACACACACACACACACACACACACATATATATATATATATATATATATATATATATATATATATATATATATATATATATATATATATATAGGGCGAACTGAAAGTAGGTGGACAGTAGATGATAACATCGTTATAATATTATAACCCTAACACAAACCCTATTCCACCTACTGTCCACCTACTTTAGGTTCACCCCATACATTCAAATAGTATCAAAACCCACTGCACCTATGAAATGCACTGTATACCTAGTAATTGGCCGACTGTAAATTATCGCAGCTTAAGTTGAAGAGCTCATAAGTCTAGCAACCTCATCTTCAAAATACTTTCTGAAAAGGGAAAGATTATTTCCTTGTTGAGATACCCCTTCTTCCCCACACATCATTTAAATGGGAAGGACCTCGATGAATTAATCCCTCACGCCTATGAGGAGGAACCATTCATCACATATTCATAAGATTCTCTCTCTCTCTCTCTCTCTCTCTCTCTCTCTCTCTCTCTCTCTCTCTCTCTCTCTTAGGTTTACAACATCAGATGCTCCCTGCCTCCTGACGTACTTCTCTCTCTCTCTCTCTCTCACTTGGGTTGACATCACATGCTCTCGGCCTACTATGATACGCTCTCTCTCTCTCTCTCTCTCTCTCTCTCTCTCTCTCTCTCTCACAGACATACACACACACACAGTTATGAAGACAAATTTTAATCAACTATACATACATACTCTCTCTCTCTCTCTCTCTCTCTCTCTCTCTCTCTCTCTCTCTCTCTCTCTCTCTCTCTCTCTCTCATTAAAGAAAAGAATAAACCCCGTGATGCATTAACCTCTTAAAACCTCGCAGCAGATGGCACGTTCTCGCGCAGACGGTACATCTCACTATAATAACTCGCCTTAACAAACACTAACTCAGAGCGTGATGACCTTTCTGAAGAGGGGGTTTTCGGTCCTTAGAGTTAATAGCCGCGCCACTTGATCGATGCCCTTCACGCCGAGCTATAGGGAAAGCCGTTATGAAGGTTATGTACATGCTGGGGAGTTTATCAGACGATATCCGGGGACATGAGGGAATTCGCCAAGTGAGCGTGCAGTTTCCTGAGCGAATAATAATAATAATAATAAATTGCATAATTTGTAAAAGATAAAACAAAGGCTTTCAAACACCTGAACGGTTCCTCATCACTTCAGGTGTTAGATAGTATTTATTTTTATCTTTGACAAATTATACAATCTGTTTTTATAATTGCGAATTTTTGTTATTCAACAGTTTAATCACGATATTGGGAAATTTGTAGCAATAATAATAATAATAATAATAATAATAATAATAATAATAATAATAATAATAATAATAACAATAATAATAATAATGTATGGTGATATATGGTAAGAAATTTAATTATATGGAAATAATGTTGAAGAAGAAGCAACATTCTTTATTTCTAATAAACATACGTTACTTTTCTGCGTTTGATATGGTCCTGAAGAAATATTTTTATATATTGAAAAATCATTTTTTTTTTCAATTCTTGTTGTACACATGAATTTTTCGTATGGATTAATCAAACCAAGATCATTTTGTGGGAGTTACTTGCCGCAGGAGATGCTTGTACACACTGGCTTTGATGAAATAAATCTGTTAGCTAAAACATTCTCTAAGTGTAAATAACAACAGTAACACCTCCTTTTGAATGAATATCTAAGTAAATAAATTTCCACACGACGACATTATCTGCGTAGGAACATATTCACACAGACATAAGGGTAACTTTATATCAAGAGCATAGAGAATATAGCAATAGAATATCTTGACAGATCATCTTTTCTTAATCCCAACAAAAGCGAGTTGATACATCCAAAAATATCGAATTTCCGTCCTCTCCAAACAGAATGTTTAATGATATAATGTTTTAAGGCGAACGGACCCTAACTGACGCTCCAATTTTCCCTGGAAACGTCGACGTAACAGATATAGAATTTCTTTTTTTCGATAACTAATTAAGCTCGCCCATTAGTGATCCAAATAGCAGTGCATTTACTCTCATTACGTCAAGTAACGACTCAAATAGAGAGAGAGAGAGAGAGAGAGAGAGAGAGAGAGAGAGAGAGAGAGAGAGAGAGAGAGAGAGAGGGGTTAATTATGACTTATAATGAAGTGCAGCTTTAAATCTCTGAACAAGTTTTGGTTACGGGACAACAAAGGCACAAGTAATAAATGGTCTAACACGAAAATACGGATGGATAACTATACGAACCGAAGTGTTATAGTATTAATGCTTAAATTTGATACCATAAACCTTAAAAAGGGTTTTTTTTTTTTTTTCAAATAGGAAGAACATGTTCACTCTGTGCATGTGTGCGTGTATCTCTGAAGTAGGCATGTGGCAACTCCACAGCCCACCTTTGGAAATGCAATCAGCTACAGCGGAAAATGGGTGATTGGTGCAACCCTCAGCACACGATATCTAGCTTCGTGGATCAATCCCAATCTACCTCTCATCAGTTCATCCAGCTGTAAGTAAGTACCACCGTTTGGTGGGGTCACGAAAGATGGCGAAAGGTTAGCGACCTTATTCCTAGGGAATTCATAAGAAACTGCAATGGGGAAAAGAATATGATATAATATATATATATAAATATATATATATATATATATATATATATATATATATATATATATATATATATATATATATATATATATATTCATATATATATATTATATATATATATATATATATATATATATATATATATATATATAATTATACACATGCGTGTGTATTATATGAGCTCAAATTTTCATAGCTTTAACTCTTGTTAAATGTTGTTTGGATAATTACTATGGTGGTTTCTCTATAACTGCCGGACATCCGGATATATCGTTAGAGAGAGAGAGAGAGAGAGAGAGAGAGAGAGAGAGAGAGAGAGAGAGAGAGAGAGAGAGTTTAGAGAGACGTTTATCAGAGCTTAGCCGGCACACTGTATTAGAAAGAAAAATAAATATATACGTATATATATAATATATATATATATATATATATATATATATATATATATATACGTCTACATACACACATATATATATATATATATATATATATATATATATATATATATATATATATATATATATATATATAATGTGTGTGTCACACGAGGAAATAAAGGATCGAGCTAACTTCAAAATAAACACTTATTCTCCAGTTGAAGTCCAGAACAGTTCCTCAAAACAGGCATCATAAAACATCAAGCGACAAGGCTAATCCTCATTAATACACGATCACACATATTACAATTAATTACAAGGGAGTTTATATCATGCAAATGCAAACCGATATTTATCGTTATTTTCAGACTAATGGAAGGCGATCAACTTGAATGCTAGGGGATGTTCTTTATTGAGAGAGAGAGAGAGAGAGAGAGAGAGAGAGAGAGAGAGAGAGAGAGAGAGAGAGAGAGAGAGAGAGAGAGACCTTCTCCAAACGTCTTTTATAATATAAGTTTAGAAAAAACAATAAATGTTACACTAATTTTTGTGTGTGCATGTATATATACACCAGTATGAACAAACTGTTATCTTTGTTTACCAGTTGAACTAAAAACACATTCAGAAAAAGTACTGTATTGACGTTTACAGTAAAAGGTCTGCGAATTTAAAATAAGGATTACAGTATGAAGCTTGTGAATAAAAAAATTAAATATATATTGGTAAATCAGAATTCCTTACAGACACAATAAAATATTCATATAAATTCGATAGAGCCATGCTAGGTTAGCTGAGGCTTGAAAGGCAGGGGTTACCATTAAAGTTAAAAATAAGTTACAAAGATCTTGCCATCATTGCATATCGCGCAAAATACTATTAAAAAGCTAACTTTATTAAGGGTACAAGATATCCAGGTGGATAACATGAAGTGAGCCCTGAAACACAGTCTTATCCTACTTTAAATTTCTAATCCTGCTGAAAACCTAACCACATCATTAAAAAAAGTGGAAGCCAACTTAATTTCCATATTATCAAATCACGTCGTCCTCGAAATAAAGTTTGTTATTAGCTTTGTTTACACTTTCATAATTCCATCAAGATGTCATCCGCTTCAGCAGACACCAGACGACTGAGTTCCACTGCCATCTGTTTCTTAAAGTATAAGTCTCAAAATCGCCGAGGAAATTGGGTACATTGCACTTACCCTTTAATGCGGTAAGAAATGAGAATATAATCTCGCATGAAACGTTTAGCACCAAGCTGCCTCTATACGCTCTGTTACGTTCAAAATAGTAACCTTTGAAAAGAAAATAAAGGAAGATAAGTCACCTTTCATACGAAATGGATGCCCAAAGTAGAAAAGTTTTCTTCACTTATGAGTCAAGAATAAACTGAAGGATTATTCTTAAAATAATGAGAAGTAGGGGAGTTAAGGGCTTCTTGCTAATCTTATTGCCGATGTACAATAGTTATAGGAAACGAAACGGGTAAATTTCACACACATACAAACACACGACCATACACGCACATGACACACACACACACACACACCCATATCTGCCGGGGCAGATCCACTTATCAATTAAAATCGCCCTGGATGCAAACAACTGCTAAGGTATAGTGAACTTCATATTAAACAATATTTGTGACTTCACCTATCAATTTATCTATGTATGCATATGTATGTATGTGTATATGTATGTATGTATGTGTGTATGTATATATATATATATATATATATATATATATATATATATATATATATATATATATATATATATATGTTTATATTAGTGAATCAGTTATACATACATAATCAGTATATACATATATATATATATATATATATATATATATATATATATATATATATATATATATATATATATATATATATATATATATATATATACACATACACATATATATAGTATGCATAAAAGTACTGTTGCATCACAACTAAGCCCATTTATGCTTCTCAGAAAAATATAAAAAATTCTGAACATTTTTTTTTTATATACCTTTCTGACTGGTACCCGAGATATCGTTACGTGGCCTATACATCAGGTAATTAAGACGGACACGTAACTTCTGTACCAGTTGGTTCCCTCAACCGTAGGTTTCTTTAGAAAGGCCGCCCATATACAAACAAGCTGAGCACACTTTTAATGTTATATCATGTTTTTTTTTTTTTTTTTCTAGGACTGACTACTGGAGATACGGCGAGCTTTCTACTTTCTATTACTCTGAGCCTGTTGTTTGTAAATACATACATACATACATACATACATACATACATACATACATACATACATACATACATACATACATACATACTTACATATACTCGTATATATCAAATATGAAGGAGCCCATAGAAATGCAAAAATGTGGATAATAAAGCCTTTATTTACCACATTTTGCGTTTGTGTGGGCTCCCTTATATTTGATGGAATTCTGTTTTAACAGAAATTATTCCACAGTCATCTATATACGAGTATACGTATGTGTATATATAATATATATATATACATACATACATATATATATATATATATATATATATATATATATATATATATACTGTATATATATAGTACCTAATGTCATTTACTTACCAGAATACGCATATAAGATGATAATCGCAATGCCCTCTTACCTTGTCGATTTTTCCACTCTTTGGAAACGTTTATCACTTGCGTGTGTGTGTGTGTGTGTGTGTGTGTGTGTGTGTGTGTGTGTGTGTGTGTGTGTGTGTGTATATATATATATATATATATATATATATATATATATATATATATATATATATATATATATATATATATCACGTGATTCATACACAAGCATTAGGCTACACGCGTCCTTTAATATCCAATTCTCTCTACCTCCGAAATAATATATTTTCATACATGTTAACCGAAGGGGAATTTTTTTAGTTGATAATAAGTTTGTCGTCTCATGGGCTCGAACCACGGAAGACCAGAACTCAGTACTAGAGAGAGAGAGAGAGAGAGAGAGAGAGAGAGAGAGAGAGAGAGAGAGAGTAATTAACTGGCGAGAGCATTACGGCCCACCAGTTTTCCCTTGCGGATTCGTTCTATAGTGATCTGGTAGCTCTGGATATATACTGTAATGGAATATAACAGAAATGTATAAATATTGTATAGGTAAGACAATAATCAATAAATCACACCGACAACAAAACTATAGCGGGATCTGAGCAATTTTAAAGTTAAGATAAAATTACAGTATGACAGACCTACTGGTAACAAAAAAATCTGAAAAGCACTAATTACCAATCACAGGATTTTAAATTTTCATGGAATAATTAACATCAAAGATGAATATTCATATTCTGGCTCAAATTTTTCACTCGAGAATTGGCCGCTAAACACAAGCGATTAACTAAATTATCTTGGGCGGTATCTATTAACTCTTGTAAAAATCGGTAGTATTAAAACGGTATCATGGAATCACAACTCCATTTCTTAATGAAGGAAAAAACTTGTACCATTCACGACATGTATAATACCAGCTTGATTTCAATATAATTCAATTTACACCGAAAACAGCAAGGAGATACTTGTTCATATGGCGACGGGCATAGCTACCCAAAAACATATTGAATCGTTAAGGAAGCGTAGAGGACTGTAAAGAATTCGTTTCTGGAACTGAGGAGTATAAAAAGTACACCAACCGTGTGTACCCCTCCAAGGGACGAATTAAATTTGGTATCTGTCCTTGCTATCATTCCACTTTTTTACACAACCATTAAACTTGAATTCTTAGGAAGTGCTGATGGACAGTCGATACAGAGGGAGAGATTTCAAGGAATCCCTTAATGGAAGAGCATTACGAAAACCAATAACACGTCAATATTGAACTCATTCTGTATATGTTGGAAACTTGTATCGATCAATACTGCACGACGACATATGATCAGATAATGTTTGGCCACAGCAAGAACACGGCAACTTTCTCGAATTTTTCTTCATCTCCCTGTAATTGCCTGACTGTCAATTAAAAGCATTTTTAAATATGTTTTTTTATTTGCTGGATATTTTCGTGCGTCGTTATGGAAAACTTTAACCACGCGGCAGCCAGCGACACTGACAACTGGAATCTGAAGTCAAGATATACTTATAAATGCAAAAAATGAGTAGAAAATGCAGGACAAGAAGATTGTTCGTTAATGAGACACACAGACAGACACACACACATACAGAGAGAGAGAGAGAGAGAGAGAGAGAGAGAGAGAGAGAGAGAGAGAGAGAGAGGTATGTCATCTAAATCCCTAAGACCTTAAATATCTAACCAATGTACGAGAGCTAGAGGGTGAAAGGCGTGTTCAACCATGTAAGTAACTAGCAACTTTACTGTTTACACAGTGTGTGAGAGAGAGAGAGAGAGAGAGAGAGAGAGAGAGAGAGAGAGAGAGAGAGAGAGAGAGAGAGAGACGTTAACACATACGCACACTTTTCTTAGCAGTGTATGCAAGTGAGAAAAAAATGTATTCCCTACTGCTATCACGTGAATTTGCATTTTCTATGCAAACAACGATGCAAAATGCAATTACATTCCTTCTCAGATTGGCGACTCCTACGCTGTCACTCAATCTTTATTTTAGAACCCTAGTTTATATCACTGGAACACTTTTCCAGTACAAAATACTCTTCACTGTCAAGTTTAATAGAAGGTTGATTATCATCTACAAAATCACATTGTCATCGTCTTCAGTAACCCTCCGGTCCCTTTTCTTGCTTACGGCTGTTTGGAGTGGCAATATTTCTAACTTAACATAAACACACACACATCGCCTTTGGAGCACTTTCAAGGAAGGGGACTTGGGTTGAAAAATAATGTAGCTTGTACCTTCCCTTTTGTGGCGATTACGTTTTGGTCTGAAGACTTTGTTCACACCGTGGAAATTATTTGCATTTGGCTTATTTAATTTTTCACTGCTTTATAAGCATTATTACATCATTTATCTTCCTGAATAAATGCATGTTATCCCAATCCACTTTAGCATATAAAGTCCTATTTAAGTGAGTGTAACAAGTATATCATATTTAACAGCCAACAGAGAAAACGCTTAGGTAACCTCTCTCTCTCTCTCTCTCTCTCTCTCTCTCTCTCTCTCTCTCTCTCTCTCTCTCTCTCATACACTTACAATGGTGTATTATACAACATACAAATGATTTGGTTTCCTTAATATTACAAGATCTTAAATTTTTTCTCTCTCTCTCTCTCTCTCTCTCTTCAAGAGCAGACGCTTTGCAAATAGCTGCGTTCTTTACCACATCTCAATCATGGAACTACGTATTTAAGTAACAAACAAGTAACAAATGCGCCGGAGTTTCTTCGGCGCAACTGAGTCTTCTGTACAATGCATAATGCTGTAAGAAACTCTCAGCCACCCATGAAACTCTCAGCCGGGCGTGGTGGCCTGTGTTGCTGCGGTGCCAGACGCACGATTACGGCTAACTTTAACCTTAAATAAAATAAAAACTACAAAAGGCTAGAGAGCTGCAACTTGGTATGTTTCATGATTGGGGGTTGGATGATCAACATACCA
>NC_089744.1:11730000-11747500 GCF_040412425.1 Macrobrachium rosenbergii
TAACTTTGAAAAAATGAATAGCTAAACAAACTGGTGAGACACTAGCAAAGCACGTTCCTTCAAGCAAGTTTCAGTCTATCATGACAGAAAACCACACAAGCAAGCACAACAAGTGACTCCCATGTATAAAAGCAGGAAACAAACAAAATCACACACGCACGCCTGATGTGAGTAACACTGTATTCTACTGCAAAATCCTTTTTAATTTGCCCTGAAGCCCAAAAACAACGCAAATGCATTGAAATGTTTCATTGTTAAAAAATATACGCGAGGGACGCTGCCAAAAATAATTAATACCCGTCCTTTTTGCCACTTCCTTTAAAAATTGGAATCACCGAGGAAATTCCCGCGTAAAAAAAATCTCATATACCAATGTAGATATCTCGCAAATTATATAAAAGTCATGACTGAATACAAAAATAAAAATAAAAAAATAAAACAAATGTATAACGAAAGGCCTAGGCAAAATAACTTCAACAACTCAGCCACTCCTTGCATTAGGTCAGTCCAAAATACTATTAACAATTAGGAAATGAAAGTAAGAACTCCAGCTTTCTAATATCTGGGCAATTCGTGCACGTGAGCAAAGCCTTGGAAGAGTTGATGATGTCCAATCGCTGATCTGATTAGACTTTCATTAGAATCAGCCACTTCCTACACCTTCAATGAAACCGGTAACACAAAGAATGGTCATTGACTGAAATGAGAATAATGATTAAAGCACCTTTCCAATATATACTTATAAAGTTCAAACACCTACAGACAGACCATTTTCACATCCAAATATAGATGTAAGGGAGATAGCTAACTAAAAAAAATACTGAAATAATACCTGAGGAATATAAAAAGCTACCTGGTTGTTCTTCTGCAGAAAAAGAAAACTGAAGATATTAAAAAACGAAAGAAATAAAAACCAAAAAGCTTCATACTTCCACCAGAAAGCCAATAGGACACACAAAAAATGGGAATAAAAGTAGACATAAAAAAGAAAAATAACAGACGTAATAAAATGGAAACACAATAAAAATAAGCAAAAGACAAAAAAAAAAAAAAAAAGAGAAAGATTCCTGACGTTCCTTTAAAAGAAAAGTGAAAAAGGAGTAAATTCTGTTGCAGAAGCAAATGGTAAAATGTTGTCACGGCAAAAAAGAGGGGGGATAGTTACGGCTGGGCTGGGGCTGAGAAGCGAGAACGCAAGGGGAAGTATTCCTGGCTTGCAGATAAGGAATAAAGGTATGGAAATCGGCTCGCAGTAGATTTACAAGCATTTACTAAAGCCACAAGATGGTTATGACTCTTGTTGTCCTGACGATAGTAAGTGATCTAAATCAATCATTCAGTTTATCCAAAGCCACAAAGTATTTAATTCATGAACAATTAAATAAATGAAGACATAAAATATCCTTATTAATTTATAAATAATCCATTTGGAAATGTGTATCTAAAGGGGCTTGTGGAAGCCAAGTGCTATATACCAAGGGAGAACAACTGAGCAACAGAAGTAATAAAGGCGCCATGGTTTACCAATAAGGATTAAAGCGTTCGAAAACTAGTCATGGTAGATCTCAGGGGTTTCAAAAGCTCCAGATATTATCTTGGAGCCACTGAATAATTAATGCCATTAGGGCCAATGTTGATCAACGAGGAGTAAAGGATACTAAAAACACGACCACTAAATTTACGAGCGCCTGCGAAAGTCACGATCCATTTGAATAATTGCAAGAAGAATGAACGTCTTCAGAGCTTAAAGTGTTCAAGTCTATTGAATAAAAATTGTTCAAGTCTACTGAACAAGAAATAAGGGCTTCGAAACTTAGGGTATACTTACATGCGGTTGTAGACTAAACAGGATGTAAAGTTAAAAACAGCAATTGTGAATAAATTACTACTGAATGAAATAGAAAAAGATAAAAAAGGAAAGATCCCTGATGTACATTTAAGAAAAAAGTGAAAACGTTTCCGATGTTTTAGAGGTAAGACCGGGTTAGATTTATTTGAGTTTGAAAATCAAAAATAGACACAAGAATATTTTCCGGTGTTTTATATGAAAGGTGCAAAAATGAGTGTCGGAATTATCAGGAACCGTGACAGAAGCAAAACGGCTAATGTTTGTGCCTTCTGGATAAAATACAAAGAGTTCGAAACATACCTAAAGGAAAAGCGTTTCGGTCCGTTGAGAAGGTACAATAGTTTCGAGACCTACTCAGACCGTATTTGCATGGAAAGGCTCTTGTAACTATGAGCCGCACGAGTTACAAAACCTGCTCTCAGAAAAACACACGAACGTTTGACAACCACGAAATAAATACGCAGGTAAAGGGACACTACTTTGCAAATTGGGGTAGATTCATTCCCAGACACTGAAAATATCATCGAACAAAAAAGATGCAAAGATTTCCGGATAAAAATGTTTTCAAACCTATCAGTGTGGTCTCCGTTGGCTGCCAGAGTTCGGAAAATGTTTGGTTTAATCCATGAACTTTCAAGAGTTGATATCAAATACTCAAAGTAATGAAAAATGAGAGAATTACAAAGTGAAGTATGAAAAGTATAAATTGACGAGCGAGATTTTAACTTGAGCTATAAAAGTAAAAATTTATATTTTAAGACACGAAATGTTTAAGGCAACAGTAAAAGAGTTCATTTTTAAGACCAACTAAATACAGCAAACAAAATGGGAATTTCTCACTCTAAATACCTGAGGATGTCAAAAGGTGATTTTTAAGACACTGAAGAAGTGAGGTAATAAAAAGTGACATTTTAAGCACACAGAATTTTCATGCTGTGGAAAAAGCAGTTTCTAGGAATTACAATACAGCTAATTTTTATGACAAACGAAATTGCCAACAGAAAAGCAGAAAGTTTTCGAAACAAAAATATCTAATACCAAAAGAGTGAGATTTTAATTTGTAAGTAATGAAGAAAATAAGTAGTAACTGATTTATTTTTGATGACTTGAAGAACTATAAAATACAAATGTGGGTTTATGATAAAAAAAAAATTTACACGGCTTCCCTGGCTGACTACTGACTGATTCATTCATTGATTGACTGGGAGTTATCTGGCGTCGTGAAACAAGAACAGGGTTGTTCTACCCATATACAATATCTAAATTAGCATGAAAATGGGATTGATAATTTTTAATGACTAATTTATCCCAACATACAAAAAACTTTTAAGTGCAATACACATAAAAATCTGAAGATATAACTTCTTACGGTAAACAAAACGAATAAAATACATTTTACATAGCACGCAATAGTTACGGCTTCTTTTGTGAGAAAGAAAAACAACCATTAAAACATCTGACCAAACTCCAAAATGTGCTGCATTAGGAACTTCTCAACCGGCTTCTTGGGCTCGGCAAAGAAAAACCAACTTGTTTGTAAACAGTTTTTAAGTTTCTCGAACAATAAACTTCCTTCTAACGAAGTCTAAACACTGTGTGTGCGTGATAATAATGATAAAAATGATAATAGTAATAACAATATTAATAATCACAAAAATGATAATAGTAATAACAATATTAATAATCATCTTGAAGTTTTGGTAATAGTAATATAACAATAATAATAACCTTAAAGTTTTGGCGAAATGAATTTTGTGGACTTGAAAGATCTGGCAAGATAATGAAAAAATATGAATTATTAACACACACAAGAAGGACATATTTTCAGTACAAATAAATATGATCCATATTAAAATAAAAATATATACACATATGTATATACTGTATGTATGTATATATATATATATATATATATATATATATATATATATATATATATATATATATATATATATATATATATATATATATATATATATATGAGGTGCCTTACCTAAATGGCTAGTTTTCGACCCCTGTCTATCGTCTACTAGTCGATCCAGTTATGAAAGGATACCAGCTTCAACTGGGCTTAAATACAATGGTCTTGGACTAGCAACCTAACCCTTAGAGAATTGCAGCTATCCCTTCTAAAGAGGAAAAGGCATATATAATGAGTATATATGTGTATATATATATTGTATATATATATATTGTATATATATATATATACAGATATATATATATATATATATATATATATATATATATATATATATATATTTACATATATAAATACTGTATATACATATATATATATGTATGTATATATGAATGAATTTTATCACATCACCGTGATTCATATACAAGCATTAAGCTACAAACGTCCTTTAATGTCCAATTCGCTCTACCTCGGAAGTAATATATTTTCATATATGTTACCGAAGGGGAATTTTTTTGTCGATAATAAGTTCGTCGTCTCTTGGGCTCGAACCACGGGAGAGAAGAGCTCAGGACTACAGTGACGCGCATTTTAACCACACGGCCAACAAGTGAGGTATAAGTTGATACCGACTCTCACCTACAAATCCGCGTCGAACTCAGGTATTTGTAATTAGAATCGATATCAACCCACCTCTGCCATGCTAGTGCCAGACCATTGTATTTAAGCCCAGCTGAAGCTGGTATCCATTCATAACTAGATCGACTAGTAGACGGTAGACAGGGGTCGAAAGCTAGCCATTTAGGTAACAGACACCTCATATATATTATATATACATATGCAGTATGTACACATATGTGTATATACATATGTTTTATTTTGATATGGATCATATTTATTTGTGATGAAAATATGTCCCTCTAGTGTATGTTAATAATTCATATTTTATCATTATCTTGCCAGATCTTTCACGTCCACAAATTCCATTTCGCCAAAACTTTAAGGTTATTATTATTGTTATTACCATTATTGTTATTACTGTTACCAAAACATCAAAATTATTATTAATATTGTCATTACTACTATCATTTTTATCATTATTATCACGCACACAAAGTGTTTAGACTTCGTTAGAAGGAAGTTTATTCAATTTAGATCACCATATATATATATATATATATATATATATATATATATATATATATATATATATATATATATATATATATATATTATATATATATATATATATATATATATATATATAATATACATAATATATATATATATATATATATATATATATATATATATATATATATATATATATATATATATATATATATATACGGAGCCTCGATGGCTCTCGGTTGGTAGAAGCAAGCAACCTCAGACTTCATAGAAGTCTATGGCGAGGGTTCAATCCCCGCAGCCGACCGGTCAGAGAGGTGGACACTTTGCTATCCATGTAGGCACCCCGGGATTACGTATGTAATCATCGGATAGGTTTGCTGAAAGCAAATGGGTGTTACAGATTAATACACATAAACAAAGCCACTCCAACACCTTCAAAAACATAACAGACACCTCACGTCTCGAACTGTCAACCTACACGCCCAGTTCTCCTCGCTGCTGGGAGAAAGGGAGCTGGGGTTTGTAACATGTACACATTCGCTACCGGGGTCTAAGCGATGTCAGGCAGGGCAGCCGATCGAGGCTACGGCCTACCCCACCTCCAAATCAAAGTCCTTCAAAAAGAAGGCATCGTCTTACCCCATATAATAATGGGAAAAATGCACGTTAAAAAGGCGAAGAGAAAAAAAAAAAAAAAAAAAAAAAAATATATATATATATATATATATATATATATATATATATATATATATATATATATATATATATATTTATATATTTATATATATATATATATATATATATATGTATGTATGTATGTATGTATGTATGTATGTATGTATGTATGGTGATCTAAATTGGAATAACATCGTATTCTGTCAATAAAATCGGGCTGCCAAACCCTTAGTCAATACAAAACTATGGAGACAACAGGTTGACTAACGTTTAATGGACCTAACGTCGCAAATTCTCAACTGAGTGTGATGAAACAAATCCAAAAATGATACGAGAGTATTTCGGAGAGCAGTCTGAGTTGCTGGAATTCTAACTTAAATCGCATTAGCCCCGTGTTTTAATTTAATCCACTCATTTACTTCTCAGCGATTAGGAGTATTTATTTTTTTCATGCGTATCTGTTAATCATTTTCTGTTTCATAGTGCTACACGTTTTTTTCGACTTTGCTTTCCTCTCTTTTCCCATATAAATAGTCAATTCTAATTATTTGCACTGTTCTATATGAAGTATGCATATTTAATAATAATAATAATAATAAATCTTGGGAAACAGGCAAGTGTTATTAAATGTGACCGATGCGTCAGCAGCACTGATTTTACATGGAATCTATTTTATTTGGGCCCGCCCCCCAAAAAAATTCTATTCAAGATCTTAGATGACTAGTGGTCGCATGTCAAAACAGAAACAGTGATAGCCAACACTTAAACGTGATTATAGACTTGTGCATACATATGATAGTGCATATGCAAAATATTTTATCTTCTGTGAAAGGCAACTTGCGAAATACTTGACCGGGTATCAAATTTAAATGTCGACATTGACCTTGGGAAGGAAGTGAGTTCCTCAAAGATTTTTCCATTAGACTTTGGTCTGTTTTTCTTCTAGCGCGTTATACTTACGTTATTTAAACAAATTAACAGATGTTAACTCCGCCACTGATGTATTGTAACGCAATTTTTTTTTTTTTTTTGGATGTTCAGCGGTTAATAACGATTACATGTATTTAACTCACTACTTGTATTATCCTAATGGTACCCATAACGGTTAATACTCGTTACATTAGTTCCTCATTTTTAGTAATGTTAGAAAATTCAATGGAAACTTATGTTTAACAGCGTCAGAGAAAAACACAAAATAATATGAGGAACCGGGAGTCATTTTTGCTGCCTGCTAATGAAGAGAAAGTAAAATTACACAAATGAAACCAGACCATCTTACCCATAAACAACACTGGTTTTGCACCGAACCTTATAAAGGCAAACAGCGGAAACGCAAATATGATCCACTAAATTCCTGAAATTAATAATTAATTTGAAATTCAGGTTGAATACGCCGCGATTACTTGGGTATTCCGGAGGAGAAATTCATATGTCCCTTGCCGAACCACCCAGCGACAAAGGCCATCGGTAATGATTGATACGGCGCCCACAGTTTAAAGACCGTTCGCCATTGAAGCTTTCATTATTCAACGTGGGGCTTTCACTTTCATTCAATGGACTTCGTCTCGGCAACATTAGCTGGCATTTTAACGGAGAAATGATTAAGGGAGCTTTTCTTAGCGTAAAAACAATTATGTTGAAATTATTAGTTTTCGAACATTGAGTATATCGTCACGAACCTTGAATTTAGAGAAGGATATGATTCTGTTAAAATAATATGTTGAATTATATTTATATAACAGTCTTTCCGGGAGGGGAGGTTTTCTGAAGTGTAATATGCCACGTTGAATGTGTTTACATATTTTTAATAAAGATAAGAGTAATACAAACATGGGAATTAATGTAAATACTGTTACCATAAAAATATTCGGCAAAATGAGACGAATTTCATTATTTAAACGAATTTATATGAATATGACTGTAACAGACACTATTGTAAGCTGACAAACTTACATGCATTTGCAACCCCCTTGTGTAAGTAAATTAAAAGAAAGCAACAGCAACAAAAAGAATATGAACACGAACACATAAGATACTTTATGTAATTCTGAAAACCAAATACGCAATATGAAAAACTCTAGTCAAACACTTTTCTTTTTTAAAACGGTGTGTTTATGAAAATCCAATAGTGGAAACTGCATCTAGGGCTACGACTGTTATGTGAGTGGAATGCATACTGGGGAAATAAAAACGTGGAACAAATACAGCTATAAATGGAAACTATAAAGAAAAACTATGAATGGGCTGTTAAAGTGAATTAAAAAACATAAAACCGTTAGGTTTACTGAATATTTCAATGTAAATTAAACTTCAAATGCCAAACACAGAATAAATGAATAACGTAAATATAAATCAAACATGCCATAGAAATGATACTATATGGAAACTAAATATTAAAACATAAATAAAACTTTACATGGAAAATAAATATTGGAAATAAAACGTTTGATGGCACAACTGAAATTATAATTCAACTAAAAAATAAAAACAAACTCAAAACATGCTAGCGATAAGCACCCATTTCCTGTATGTATGTATGTATGTATGTATGTATGTATGTATGTATGTATGTATGTATGTATGTATGTATTTGCGCGTGGTAAGATTTAGGTGTACAAAAGAGTAACTCTCGAGTCGACTTAATGCCTGGAAAATATATTCCAGAGGGTTGACCGTACGGGTACAGGCCTTTCTTCAAAAAAAAATATTAAAATACAATAAACAATACAGAAAATCTACAAGAAACCCAGGCAGTTTGGTTTTAAGCAAAACAGGATCACAAATAGACCCAAGAGCCTACGGTGTAAGAACAACTATTCCATTGAGGAAATGCTGTACTGCACTGAAGTAAATGGAGACCGAAAGGTAAATGAGAAAATGGATCCTTGAGGAAAAAAAAAAAAACTTTTCTGAAGAGGATGAAACGGTTTGATAATGTCGTGAGCATATGTCAAAGTTATGGAATATGGAAGATACAGAACAGATAGAGCTGCATCAGGTAAGAGCAGAAGGCGTTTAAGTATGTTAGAATACTTATGAAAGTGACTGCTGAGAACGCAAGGAGGTCAATTAAGGGGTTTAAGAATGGAAAGACACCAGGAATTGATGGGATTACAAGTGAGAGGAATGCCTGTTCCTTTGCACAGAGGCAAAGGTGATAAAAGTGACTAAGAATTATTCAGTACACCTGGGGATGTGTATGGTTAGATTCTGATTAAGTCAGTAGGGCAAATGACATAGAGATTGAAAAGGGAAATGCACCGCGATTTCAAACAAGTAAGAGGGTGTGTGGATCAAGAGTTTAATAAAAAAATAAAACAATAATGTGATAAGTTTTAGAGTGTAAATAAAAGCCTTCTATGGTGCAATGGACTTAGGATTCATTAGTACGGAACTGACAGAGCTGAACTGTGGAGGGTACTGAGCTATTTTTTTCTGATGACAGGGATATGTAAACAGAAGGATAACCAGTCTGGTGTAAAAGGATCTGAGAAAAGAGTGTTATGTCTCTATGGCTATATCCTGTCTTTATGGAGGGAATGATGCGAGAGGTCAGAGAAAAGACGTTAGATGATGGTACCAAACTGATGGATACGACAATGGGTCTCAAATGGAGTGTGGAATGACTACTGCTATCCCATTTCAGGGACCACGAGTCATCGTTTTTCTCAAATATCTTTCAAACTAATTATTTGACCGAAATGGTACTTTGACACAGTGCACAAGACACCTCCCGCTAATTTTTGGTAATATAGTGCATTGTGAAATGGTTTTAGTTAAGACGTTTACTCTTGACTTACATGGTGTTGCCAAGTATCGCCAAACTATGCATTCGAACGTCCTTTATCCCCATCCCGTCCCTCCCTCTCCCTTCCCCTCCTCATCCCCCCGCCTCAACCCACTTTCCTGGCCTCCCCATCTCCGCCACCCCTTGTCTGTCTATGGGGGATAGCCGACGTTCGATTACTTTAGATCAGTCCTGCTGACTCATGCGACTTTGTCTTTAAAAGTCAAGAGTAAACGCCTTAACTAACACCATTTGACAATGCACTACAATACCAAAAATTAGCGGGAGGCGTCTTGAACACTGCGTCAAAATACCATTTCGATCAAATAATTAGTTTGAAAGATATTTGAGAAAAACGATGTCTCGCGGTCCCTGAAATGGACAGTAGTGTTCGCATATGGAACAGTTCAGACTGTGGATGCTGAAGAAACCCTGCATAAGCTAATGAAAATATCTGAAACACTCTGAAAGACGAGGAAGTTGAAAGTGAATGTAGGCAAGAGTAAGGCTGTGGTGGTATATGATTACTGGGAATATGGATAAATGAGCGTTTATATAATTTGGTCAAAGAATGGGAACGGTTAGTTCTCAAAGATAGAGAGTAAATGTAAAAGATGATGTATGAGAAAAGAGGTGAGTCACAAAATAAATAAAGCATGGAAGGTAGGAGGGTGTGTTAAAAAAAAAAAAAACTGGAACGCGTCTATGGAAGCCAATGTTTGAGCGTAAGAATGGATTGTTGATTCAATCCTCCTTTATGAAAATGAAGTGTGGTTATTAAATGCAAATGAAAGAAGAAAGAAGATAAATTGTCTGGAGAAAGAAGAGCTGAAAGGATAAGAAAAGCAAGGATATGAAGACTTGGCTAAATTGTTATTGAAGGAGAAAAGAGAGATTGGAGTTTTTCTCTTTAATGGTTTGAACCCCTGTGGAAGAAATGATGGATGAGACGTTGGTGAAAAGTGTGTATAACTCGAAAGTGCAAGGAAAGAAGGAGAGGACGGCCTAGAAAATGTTGCAGAAATGGAGTGCAAGAACCACTTGAGCAGCCTTAACCGCCCAGAAGAGAGAACAGCTGTGCAAGATAAAACTGACGGTGCAGCGCTTGTAGGGTCGTTTGATGAACTGCTGATTTGCCACTTGTGCAGGTGCGTGAAGCAATAAATAATGCGAAGGTTTTCTGTACGGGAAACTAAATCTGTATGAATGTGGCAGTAACCATCGTTTCATTTTCCTTAGGACCCACTAACTTTTAAACAATTTGTTACTGAATAAATAAATTAAATATATTACAATGAAAGGTAATCAGCTGTTAACCTCTATTTGCATAACGTTTCGTGATAAAAGTCCACAACAAAATCCCTTTTATTTTAATCTATCACCATTCGAAAACAAATGGAAAATCCGAAAACCATACGTGATCTCGCCAGGACACGCAAAACAAAGAGGTATTAGAGCTAGATATGAAAAACCTATCCATCAGGCAGATAATGGACTTCCATCAAGTACATAAGCCCCTAATGTTACAGTGCTGTAACATGACCGTGAGTGCATTTTTGCATGAAACCTCTAGCCTTTAAGTAAGAGTAGAACATAATGCTCTAAAAGAGTGTGAATAAGATATTAGGGTCTTGTAATAAAACATGATTTAACTGGAGCTAAAAGGAATCCTAAAAAGCAGACGCGGTTTATGAGGAATCTATCAAGAGACATAAATGGTCTGCTCAGCCGAGGTTCAGGAACCGACGCCGGCTTTCTATCAATTGATGTGTTGACTGTAAAATAAATAAGATTTCAAACATAAAATTACTTAACGAATCTTTTTTTTACATCATAATGTAAATTATTACAGTACAAAAAAATTCAAACTTTAACTCTGAAATATAGAACACTATCGAACGCATACATAAAATATATTTTCAAAGCCTTTAAAAGTTAACTATTCAACTTATAATGTTGAAGATATGATTTGAAATAGTTTGGATATCTTGATAAACATATTTGTCCTTTCTTATTCATCTTCTTTCTAACGACTTTTTCTTAAAACAGTTTGTTTCCAGTTCCGACAAACTACACCAATAATTATTCAGTTGTCTTTCTTTCTTGTAACTATACCATACAATTAAAGTAATGAGGCATTCAGCTTCTTCATAGTTTGGTATGAGTTGGGGGCCTTGTTTCGTTATTCATAACATCTACTATTTCACAGTTAAAGTAAACTTACCTCAAAGTTACTGACATAAAAAACGTTACAGAAAATTTCCCTTTTGTCGCATACTTTGAAAACATGTGCGTATATTTTCGAAAACTTGAATACAAAATGTAATGCCAAAGTGAAATAAAAAAAAATATATATATTATCGTTTTTAAATCATTTTCTGTCACCGGAGATTTACGAAAATAAGCCTAATGAAATGCAAACAGATGACCCGATAAACGATGTTTTGCTAAAGAACTTTTCGAGAATATCTGGTCACATTTCACCTGATTCATAAGTAATTGTTATAGCCACAATGCCCTCATAACTGGTTTGCATGTATAAAATGCACTGCATATAAACAGCACCCATAAAAAATAAGAGTATTTCAATAGTAGCGCTTAAGGATAACGCCTGTGTCTTAATGTCAACATCTATATCATAATAACACGAATTTTCCCCCATATGAATGACTTAAAATGACAAACAACCACCAATTTAATGATTGATTTATGACAGATGAATGATGGAGGATTTTCTCTCAATGAAAAACGACCACAAAACGATCACATTTTGTTAACAAGCGGTAAAAGCCTAATCGTTCGTGGAAAATATTACCAGACTAGTCTTAAAGCTTTATTCAAAATCTGCTTTATACAGGTTCAGGAAAGCAAAATAATATCATGTCCGTCTGATCAAAATGACTTGCAATGCATTCAGTGCTATAAAGAATCTATGAGCACGTAACGGTTATGATCAAGTAAATCAAATGGTACTACGAAGAATTCATTTCTATACATGATTCACAATTGTCATAAAAGTATTATTTATAAAAAACTGCAAAAATGTAGCAGGAAATATCCTTAAAAACTTCAATTCGAACATATACGCATCATGACAAGCCGGTCCTGTCAGACATGCATTTCAATTATTCGTATGTAGCAAGCATTATATATATATATATATATATATATATATATATATATATATATATATATATATATATATATATATATATATATATATATATATATATATATATATATATATATATATATATATAAATATAATGCTTGCTTACATGCAAATAATTGAGATGTATGTCTGACAGAAACGGCTTGTCATGTTGGGTATGTGTTTGAATTGAAGTTTTTAAGGATATTTCCTGTTACATTTTTTGCAATTTTATATACATATATATATATATATATATATATATATATATATATATATATATATATATATATATATATATATATAATTTATAAAATAACGGAACCAGATGGAACCAGAGAGACCTACAGTTTTTATGAGCAAGCTCTAACTACAAAAACCAGTTAATTTTCATATGATATTTTCTCACTAAAGGTTTTCATAACCAATTAGTTTGAGAGATGAAAAAAATTCAAAATTTTCAGCTAATCATTGCAGCTTTAATGTAAGACAACATTTCCGCCTTAAAAATATCAACGTTATTGTTATTTGGTAATTAAATAAATATGGCTCATGTCGCTTTAAACACAGGTAGCTAAAATTCTTTTTTAATCATAAACATCTGAAGGTACCATTAATTATATTAATTATAATTTGTTTTTGAAAAGCAATTTATACTCTTTTTGTACAATCAAAAAATAATATTATAATATTTCGATTACCAGTCTTTCATTATATATATATATATATATATATATATATATATATATATATATATATATATATATATATATATATATATATATATATATATATATATATATATATATATATATATATATATATATATATATATATATATATATATTAGACTAAAAATCCAGAATCAGACAATAAATTAATTATGTTATTATTGCGAGTTCGGCCAAAAATAGGATACGAAAAAAATCTCCGGAATTTTTGTCCTAATTACAGTAAAGGCCAAATATCACGACATTCACGAAAATGCCAGTGCAACAGGTCTTAGATAGTGTCATGATTAAGTCTTGGACAAATATTATCCAACGAAACGACGAGAAAAAAAAAATTCCATACAAGAAGAAAATGAAAATGAAAAAACTGAAAATATATGCATGATTTCCCTACAATAAATAAAGAACAAATGGAATTGAAATAAACAAAAATATTAAACAGAAAAAAAATAATACAGGAAAGAGAAGTAAGATACTTTCTACAGAGGAAAAATGAATACAAAACACAAAAGCGAAAATGGAATTGTATAAAAGATGAAAAGGAAAACAAGAGAATACAAGCGGCACGAATAATGAATTCTAAAAAGTGAAAAATAGAAAATATAAGAAAAGAAAATCAAATCTCTAGGTGGGAGAGAACGACAACACAATACAAGGACAAGGAAATTCTCTAAAACCTAAATGGAAACAATAAACCATAATTAAATATGTTGAATGAAAAATAAGAAAAATAAAAAAGATGGAATAGCAAAAATGGAAAAATTATAAAAATGATAAAAATGAAAATGAAACGTGATAAAATAAAATCAAAATGAAAAGATAAAAATAAGATACAAAACGATCATTATCAAAAGCTACATGAGGAAAGGGTAAAAATGCGAAATGAAACAAACGACAGGCAAAGAAAAAATAAAACAACACTAACTTTTTTTTTGTCGAAAAAAGGAATAAAACCAAGAAGAAAAATCAGAAAAAAACGAGAAATGGAAAACATCCCCTCTGTTTATCCCCCCCATTTCGCAATAACCCGTAATGCGATGCGTTCGAGTTTCATTTAAAAAGAATTTTTGGGGGGAACTGCAAACGTCCGGCTGTAAATCCACCGGGCCAATTAAGAGATGCGAAGGAAGTAAATAGGAGGTATAAAAAGAAATTAGAATTGTACACGATATCATGGGGGAGACTTGCGGCAAAAATACAGGACACTCGGGTGTGTTGCTAACGGGGATTCGCGTAAACATCCGTTTAACGTTTTTTTTTTTTTTTTTTTTTATACGATATAATGACTGTTTTGTGACGATGTGTAATACGAGGGTGCACGTGTAATGTATGATCATAATCATTACAGTGCTTCTAGTTTGTGGAGAGTATCCGAAATTAGGTAAGCTTTCTAAGTAGACTTCGTAGAAGACCCGATTATATTTTGGAAATGTCTTCGCAATGTTTCTTTTTTTAATTTATGTATGTATGTATGTATGTATGTATGTATGTATGTATGTATGTATATATATACATATATATATATAATCTAAAAAATTCGCATAATAAATAAAAGTCCAATTTGAAAATACTTAATTATCATGAATATTTTTTCTATGCATGTATGTATGTATGTATGTCTGTATGTATATATATATATATGTATGTATGTATGTATGTATGTATGTCTGTCTGTATATATATATATATATATATATATATATATATATATATATATATATATATATATATATACAGTAATATACAATATATATAAAAGTCGCATAATAAATAAAAGTCCACTAATTTAAAAATACCTAATTATCATAAATATTTTTTACGCGAAAGTCATGAAGACGCCATTCATAAACCTCTACTATCTTTGTGGTTTGTCATAACAATATAGCTTTGATAATTATTGGGGATCAAGCTAATATCCAGACTAGACATAAAACCTCCAAGTATAATTATAGAAAGTAATTATGATAATCTATTTGTATGTGGCATACACAGAACGCAGTCGCATCTTCCAACTAAATAAGTAACCGTAGCAAACATCTTTCTCTCTCTGATAAAATATTACAGATGAAACTTAAAGCAAGGTAGTGATTATGAAGGAGAACCGTTCCCTTAAGAGGTATAAATGTCGTAATCATTCACTTTTAATACAAAAAGTAAAAGATGTTAATGTTATTTTCAAAGCATAAAAAAGTTGTAACTTGAGTGACTTCTGCTGGGTCTTTGAAGACCCAGCACACTCACACACACACACACACACACACACACACACACACACACACACACACACACATATATATATATATATATATATATATATATATATATATATATATATATATATATATATATATATATATATATATACATATATACATATAGTATATATATATATGTGTGTGTGTGTGAGTGTGTGTGTGTACATAATAAAAAATACACTTGCACTTCCGTAAAACAGATTTTTACCCTACCATGGAAGCCTGTCACCTTCCTTTTTATCCTGTTCAAAGATAGTGGCTAGCTGCCTCCGCAAGATTTTAAGAGAGGGCTGGGCAGGCCATAAAGATATTTTTGGGCCTTCAACCAGCCCTTAGGTAGCCGTACAGAACTCTCAAAGTATTACTTCGGCCACTTTTGTGGCATGGATATAAATATCTTGTATATATTTTTTCGTGCCTGGAAAGTGATCTACATTGTTACTTCAATCAATTACAAAAATGTTTATAATGTAAAAAAAAAAAAGCAATTGACAGTTTGAATGTTCTGTTATCGCAAAATAATAATAAGAATATTTCTTGCAATAACTGGTTATGTTAACTTGCTCTAAGAAGTTTGGGTCTTTTCACTTGTTAGATAAAAATTATTCTGTTAGCTATCTACTTTATAATTTTTGTTAAAGGTAAAATTATTATTTACTTGGAATCTTTTCCTTTAGTAACAAGTTAATGTTGTTCATTTAATTCTACCGCATTCTAGTAGCTTTAAAACAAATTTTGTTTATAGCCAGACGGCTCCAAATACCGCATTTTAGTAGCTTAGTAAAACAAATAAACTATCTTTATAGCCATATATATATATATATATATATATATATATATATATATATATATATATATATATATATATATATATATATATATATATATATATATATATATATATATATATATATATATATATATATATATACATATATATATATATATATATATATATATATATATATATATATATATAGTTTAATTATTACTTATCTAATCTATTTGTCATTGTCACCCATCTTGTAGTAGTTTTTATTTCTCTTTTAATTTAATGTCTATTCTTTACTTCTCTTTTTCGGTATTAGGCTGTTTTCCTTACTGGGTCCCTTGAACTAGTAAGAGTTTCTCTTCATAGTAATAAGGTTTCACTTTTTCTTGTATTAATATAATAATAATAATAATAATAATAATAATAATAATAATAATAATAATAATAATAATAATAATAATAATGTCATCAGTAGTAACTCACTATATTCTACCTCATCCACTGTCATTGTAACAGAGAAAGGAAAATACAATAATATATTTCCTTTTACTGTTTCTGCATATTCGTTCTGAAAATACACATGCAAACATTCAATTCCTGAGATGCACAAAGTTCCATTTTACACCTGATTTACAAAAATAAGATTTTAATTCATCTGTCTTCGTTATTTTCTGTTCTTTTTTCCGTTTTTGAAATTCTAATATAAAGTTCTACTAGTGAGATACAGGAATATACCTTTGCACTTCATTTACAAAAAAAAATAGGATTTTAATTCGTCAGTCTTCACCATTTTTCAAGCATTTTATCAGTAAGCATCTTTCTATAAATATTCAGCATAATAATACTTACTTCAGCAGTCATAACTACATCACTGTTTTCTCTTTTAAACATTTAAAATCGACACTACTAACGTGAGACACAATTTGTGTAAATGTGCACTATTTCAACCCCACCTCTCCCTCAATTCAGCATTTAAGATCAGAGCTTTTCTTTGTAAAATATACTTCACCAGCAAACATTTGCTTCACTAATTCCTGCCATCAATTCTTTGTAAAATATACTTCACTAGCAAACATTTGCTTCACTAATTTCTGCCATCAATTCTCTGTAAAATATACTTCACTAGCAAACATTTGCTTCACTAATTTCTGCCATCAATTCTTTGTAAAATATACTTTACTAGCAAACATTTGCTACACTAATTTCTGCCATCAATTCTTTGTAA
>NC_089744.1:11752500-11772500 GCF_040412425.1 Macrobrachium rosenbergii
TATGGCAAACTTTACCCAGAAATAAAATAAAAAAAAAACTGCTGAGGCTAGGGGGCTGCAATTTGGTATGTTTGATGATTGGAGGGTGAATGATCAACATACTAATTTGCAGCCCCCATTAGTTTTTAAGATCTGAGGGCGGACAGAAAAGTGATAGCTGAATGGTTAGAACGAAGATCTGGAAAAGAGTGTCCTCAACACACAGAAAGTGCATGTTTTGAGTTGTGCTGGGTCCGTTACCCGGCCGACATGCTTCTTATGAGCCTTTCGTTAGGAAAATGAAGCAGCTATTGTCGCTTTCTAATTCTTCGTTAAGCGTCGTAGTAACAGCTTTCTCGTTTTCCCTGGAGACACCACCTATGAAGAGTAATTGGGTATACGATGACATAAATGTTCACAATGAGCTGTAACTTTTGTATTTCCTAGTAATCCTAAATACTTTGTTCAAAATGACCTCGAACTTTTGTATTTCCTAGCAATCCTAGATACTTTCCTAAGTGGTGTGATGGTTTTGCCACTAACCTCAATTCTCTATTACTACCTGGAAATGAAAATTTTTCTTTTTTTTATCTAATTTGGGATGATCTTCTAATATTAACCTTTTTATTTTTCTTAATTGAGACTTCGAGGTTTCATTGGAGTTCGTGTCAACAAATCAAAAAGAATAAAGTAGTTCAGTGGCCACTGAGGCCGTTACAATACATAAAATTGATGACTGACAATGGTATCGTGTCTGTAATGTGTATGCATGTGCCCATCAGAAGTAAAGAATAGAGAATCTGAGGTAAACACAACCCAATATTCCGCTTAAAAAAGAAAGTTGGGTACAAAAGCCATCGGAAGCAAAACGAAAGAGCAGGAAACCAAAGAAGGAGGTGATTTGTCTATCTAAAGTTAGGAAATGTTGCTTGATGAGGAGGAATAAAGGAACAGTGGCTGCAAGCCTGATGTAAGATTTTAAAATCCTTTGTAATTAATGGTTCCATTACATGAAAATGCAAGGGAACGAAGGGCAGAATTTCCTGGGATTCCGGGGCAAATTTTCTTTAATGTCAAGGTAAAATTTGCTTAATTCCAGAGCGAATTCCAGGGAATTTTTGTAACAAATCTGATGTGATGACCGCGACCCTGCTGCAAATCAGGCAAGCCTAATATACGATACATATTTGAGCAACGAATATTTATGCTTAAACATACATACGTTATTCAGCAGAGGCCCTCAACACATCTCCCTGTACAGCAATACGAAGAAAAAACAAACATGTAAATGTTACGACTTTTGCCGACATCTCTCGGAAAACATGTTTCGTTCCCCAAATTGTACACTCTGTGCCTAGGAAGGTTCTTATCGTGAACCAGTCTTAAGTAAACGGTAAGGCAATTTCAGGAAATTCATAAGATTTCTTGAAATATTTCTTTCGTTTTTCCTCCTCCCTTCCAGCCAAACTAGTCTACACTTAAAAGGGGTAACATTTCTTAACATAACCTAATCTGTTAACAATAAAACGCTACTCCCTGCATAGCAGAAGGAAATTCCCCTGCATTCACCTAAAATAACTTTTTTCTTCCTACAATGATGTAACCTTGCGTGGTTCCCAATGGCCAAAGGCGCAATTATGTGGTCGCTTCATGCTCAAAAACGCAATTTCGAGTAATTCAGGCTCCTATTTACAATTCAAAGAACGACTTCTCAGGGGTTCCCACTGATTTCCACAAGAGAATCAACCTTCACACTGGATCTATTCCAAGTGTCAAATAAAATTCTCCCTTTCGTTCCAATGCAATTCAGGAACCACTAATTGAGAGGATTTCAAAATCTTGTTGCAACTCTCGACCGCTATTCCGCTGTTTTTAAGCATCCTTGCTCATCAAGGGATATATGTCTCTTTTTTTTTATCTTCTTTATTTGGGTTCTTGCTCACCATGGAAATCTCCGCTTTTAGCACCCACGCTCGCCATGGGAAATCTCCTGGTTTTAGAAACCTTGTTCAACAAGGACGACGTGTCTTGTTCTCAGAGTCCTTGTTCGTCAAGGGAAAAATATTTATTTAGTCTTTGCTCGTCAAAGGTAATTTTGGTTTCAGCGTATATACTATTTCTTATCATTTCTTATCTTGCTTTTCATTATTTTGATAATTCATTTTTGTTTTACGTTCCAAACATATTTACGAGAACACTTTCAAACAACAGTGAGTTTTTAAATGTTCACCTCTTCTGCCATTCCCCAGCTATTTTTGGCTAGAGTTTCAGTATTTTGAGATCAGTGGAAGCATTTGTGTACACAGCTACTCAGAATTTCAACCTAAGCATGCATCTTTATCCGCATTTCTATATTTGCGCAGTTCATTAGTGGAACTTTCATCATCAATGTCATTTATTCTTATTTCATATAATATATATATATATATATATATATATATATATATATATATATATATATATATTAATATATTAACTTTCACTTACCCTATCATTCTCTTCTACATTCTTCTCCAAATACCCCAAGCAATGAACTTGATTCTGCTTTAAGTATTAATTTAGTGTGAGAGGGGGAAAATCTGGTGAATTTAATCACATTATCCACCCATATATATTTTGAGACAAATACAGTTAGTAAAATTTATAACTTATGTACATAAAGTTTGAAACGTTCAAACGATTTGAAAATAAACGGGAAATTATAGTTTTTTAAACGTTTCAATTTTAGAGCTGTTTTCATAGTCAACTTTGCCATAATCTGAAACTGAACCAGGATTAGTACTCAATAAGTACAGCCAGAGAATACTTAAAATGGCCATGGTAGGACGAAAACTAACGCCAAACCGGGAGAAAGAAACGAGAGTGAGGGTAACCTTTGTAAACGAAGAGGTAACCACCCTTACTGAAAGACGGACAGCAGATGCAAGAGAAGAATTCCACGATGTGGAAAGTAGTTGCCTCTCGAGTGTTACAAAGCATCCCACAAAAGGGCAACTCACTCTACAAGAACTGTTAAAATGCCATCTTCAATATATGTATTCAGTTTTACTATGCGATCTACAACACTTCTTAAAACTAGCAATTTAGTTTTACATTAATTTTCGTTTTTATTTTAAGTATTCTTTGGTTGTACTTATTGAGTACTAACCCCGATTCAGTTTCAGATTATGGCAAAGTTGACTCTGAAAACAGCTCTAATTGAAACGTTTAAAAAACTATAATTTCCCGTTTGAATGTTTCAAACTTCATGTACATTAGTTATAAATTTTACTAATTGTATTTGTCTCAAAATATATGTATCCTTGACATATGAAAATAATTAATGTGTTCTAGCTGTAACCGATAAAACCAAATTCAAGAAATTCTTGAATATGTTGTCTAATACGCATCATATACGAATGTGTGTGTAAATATACACAACCCATACTGCATACAAAATGAAATAAATATTGTGTGTTTTTATGCAGCACTTTGAATTGTTCTTATATACACCGTACTATTTTCTTATATTCTTAAATATTAAGCTACAACTGTCGTTTAATATCAAATTAACTCAGTCTCAATAACCTCGAAGTTTACCTGGAGGTTGAGTGAATTTGATACTATACGACAGTTGTATCTTAATGTTTATGAATATATATATATATATATATATATATATATATATATATATATATATATATATATATATATATATATATATATATATATATATATATATATATATATATATATATATATATATATATATACGCACTTCCTTAATAACACACATAACCTCGATCATATATTTGTATTCTTCATGATCAGTTTTCTGACTGAAAATTCTTTCAAATTCAATACTCCCTAAGTATTACTAATAAAGCCTTTGGAGTGCTTGTTATTAAATTTACGAGAATCCAATACACGTAAAACATCCTTCTAAAGTATAAATATATTACTAACATTGGTGGTTTTTATATTTTTGTGTGTGCCCTAATATCTTCCTACTGAATAAAAGTTACATTTGCATGTGCGCAAAAAGTGTTTGATGTGCTTACATTAATACCCTTAAAAATTTACCATTGTTGAATAATGCAAAAGAACTTCATTCTGAGCAATAAACAGAAAAAAAAACAAGAAAATGGACGGACGAGAAGAAAACACTGCCAACATATAATTCTAAAAAAAAAAAAAAAAAAAAAACTCGTAGACGCAAATGTTTCCGAAGAAGGAAAGGCAACAGATGCCACATCGCGTGATGCCAGAAGACAGCCTAAAGGAAGACGCGTCCCTGGGCCAGCAGCCTTCTCGCCACGACCCCCGAAGGTCTCCTCTCGCCTGTACAGCTTTACTACCAACTCAATCTCAATGGACGTCATTCACCTGCCATCACGTAGCCCTACACCATTTACACGGGGGCGTATTGGCGCCCTGAGGCAGCCACGTAAATACAGACATCACCTTGCTGGTGGAAGCCGCGCCTCTACCTTGTTCTGTGTGGAGGACATGGTGGCGATAAGGTGACGATGAGGGGAGAGTTGATAATATTCTCAGAATCTCTGGGCATTCTGCCGAGGTACTTTGTAAGTAGTCCTTTGCGGACTTTGGACATGGCGACAATGTGCTTTGATTATCTTGTTATGGTGCTTTAGAACTCTTGAAAAGGTGATGTGAATTTTTTCATGTGTTCAGGAAATCTTGAGAAAATGTCTTGAAAGTACTGATAAGAATCTAAGAAAACTTGATACTATGAATATTTAGACGAATTAGAAAATCTTGCCGAAGCATAACTGTGTCAAATTTAAAGCCCTCACCATTATCAAAAGACCAGAATATTAACTTTATCACGTTAAAAATTCACAAGCGAATGTGCGTGCGTGTATACTTAACGATGTATACTTTGCAAAACCATGTATGAAGTTCCTTAAAGCAAACGCTTATCTTTATACCAGTACGTAAATATAGCATTATTACTGAATTTTCTTGTTCATAGCTAAAGATGATTGCTTAGCTGATTGTCTGATGTGTTCATTATATCCCGCCATTTCATTAACAAAGTTCAGAGCAAACTGGTATCAACACGTTTTAAAAATGTGTTGATAAACACACGAGCGAATCAGTAGGCTTTGCTCTTTAACTGAATCCTTACTGCCTAGTCTAATTGTAATTTTTCCTTGCAACATTGCACTACAATTTCGTTAACGTTTTCTTGTATCCCAAATGGCTCTAAAGTTCCCTCCTTCAAGAGGAATACTCATTTCGGAGCTGGCCCACCTCCTTCACCTTTATTTGTTTAAACCTGAGTCAGTTATGGGTATTATTAAACTTCACCATCATATTGGTGAGGATTTCTATTATTATCCTTTATTCTTACTAATTTACATTCACAAAACAGTCCTCGTGAAATATGCCAGGGAGGTACCAAGTGATCACATGATTTTTTTAAATGGCTAATATTGTCAAAAAAACGAGTTTGGATATTTCTCTTATTGTAATATTATTGAAAATGATTTCACCAGCAGTTCACTTGCATATCGTTTTTCAACATTAAGTCCCTTAATACTTTGATGTATCTCCTAAACGGCGAATTACGTATCGTGTAAATTCCAATTTCCTGCGTTTTAGGAGAAACAGCTGAAACGGAAGTGATGCTATTAGTTCCCTCCTACGGCGTTATCATTTGTGCATATCTAAGAAGAGCATAAATTGTGATATAAAACAATTCTTCAAAAATTCGCGAAATTGTAAGAAGTACCAAGAGCGTAAAAATAAAAACAATAAAAAATACAGAATTCTACGGAATTTCACTGGGTTTTCAAAAATTTTTTAGAATTTTGAGCAGGAAACCTTTGAGGCAAGCACTTCATGAATGACAGTTGAAATGAAGGAAAAAAAATAACAGTCAATACGATTAAAGAACACATAATCCTAAAAGGAAGAGAATGTCTTTCTCCCCTTCTATGCGTTAAAAGAAAGAAAAAATCTTTTCACAGTATCTCTTGCCCGTCCTCTCCCCATAAAAGAATTAACCAACTCTACCACAAAAGAATTCTGAAGATAAAATTCAATCAAAACGTTCCTGGTTCGGGAGTAGAATACCCCAGAAAAAGTAAAACAAAAACAAAAAAAACCAATTTCGGGCATCTTGGTTTAATACTAATTTGATAAAGATCAGCTAGGGGCGTGACATTTAATTAATATCATTCTTCCTTAAAGCGAAGAGCGTCGGAAAGAACATTTGATATTTTCTTGCAGTCGTCTTAAACGGTTGGTCATGTCTAACCTCGGTTTAAAGAGACGACAACAGTGAAGTTAGCGATGATTGTCAGGGAACACATAAGGAGGCATTACGACAATGGACCAGTGTGTGTGTGTGTGTGTGTGTGTGTGTGTGTGTGTGTGTGTGTGTGTGCGCGCGCCCATCAGGGAAAACATTTCTCTAATGTGCCTTTTGTAATTTACTTGTAAGGGTGGTCATAGTTCACAAGCTTGTATTATTTACATGAAAAGCTAAAATTTATAAGTGATAATGGGAAAACCTATTATCTCCACTAAGAACATAAACCTTTTACGCAAAAGTGAAAAAAACCTGCTGATAAAAAGCTTACAAATTTCCCTGCCATCTTTCTTACCACTGTATGAAAAGAATGAAATACAATAAATGTCAGCAACAATGAACTTGCAACAATAATCCTTTCCAGCAAGGTATTTTACTCCAAGATTCCAAATTGCAATAGCATCTCTCTCTCTCTCTCTCTCTCTCTCTCTCTCTCTCTCTCTCTCTCTCTCTCTCTCTCTCTATATATATATATATATATATATATATATATATATATATATATATATATATATATATATATATATATATATATATATATATATATATATATATATATATATATATATATATATATATATATATATATATATATATATATATATGTATATAATATTTATATATATTATGTATATAATTCCTTTCGGAAAGGAATAATCTTTTATCACCGTATCTCTCTCTCTCTCTCTCTCTCTCTCTCTCTCTCTCTCTCTCTCTCTCTCTCTCTCTCTCTCTCTTCCAATCAACTAACGACCTTAGGGAGAAGAGAAGGCCAAGATATAATTTGGATCTTGTTACCCTTCGGCCTCCAGAGCAAGTCTCTGGCGACTCTGGGCATCATACTTCAATTAATTTGGCGTGCCGGTAGGAGTTATTACATTTAGGATCATTATATTAAGGAGTCATTATATTTAGGAGTCATTATATTAAGGTGTCATTATATTTACATCAATGAGGAGGAAATATCATTAACTCCTACATCTCTAGGAACACATCTGAATTAGATGGCTGCCGGTGCCTTGATTTTTATATGGAAATTTTGATCAATTTGGGTAAAAGTGACTACGGGGAATATCTCAAGCACTTTGAATATTTTCTATTCACTAAAAATTGTTTATCTTGTTCACACACGATTCGTTTTACCAATTATTGCATCACATTTAAACAATAAACAATCAGCCTTGAGTATATTTAGCTTTTCGCTGAATGTTAAAAATGTTACTTTATTCTCTTGAACTAATTACTTATCTTGTGTTTCCCTAAACACAGATTCAAAATTAATCAGTACTGAATTACAATGCAGCCTAATTACTATGAAATGACAAGAACGATAAAAGATTTTTAACCAAAAAATGAAGGAACAAAAAGAAACGGTACGACACAAAGAGCAGAATCATAACTTCAAATGCATAAACCAGAGTACAAAAATGTTTAGAAATTCTTGGGTATTATTCTCACCTAAAATATGTTGTTCTCTAACTCCGGAATGCAAATTTATCTCCAATATATTATTGCTTTTGCGTAAAACTAAGTTACAACTATTACAAAGCACTGCTGAATTTATGACTTTACTTTTACAAAAGAATAAATGGAAAAGGAATCGGGGCATATGTTAAGTTTCCAATAGCCTACGCCTACTCTCTCTCTCTCTCTCTCTCTCTCTCTCTCTCTCTCTCTCGCTCTGTCTCTCTCTCTCTCTCTCTCTCTCTGTATTCTACATTTTTCTCTCTGCGCCTCCTTTTTCCTTTTTCATTCTTTCTTTCCCCCCTCTTTCAGGCATTAATGGTCGCGGTAGTCTGACGCCGTTCTTTAATTACAAATGAGTGCGAGACAGACAGAGTTGCCGCAACCTAGTTAATGGAAGTCGGCAACAGACAAAGAGAAGAAAAGGATAAGAACTTAGGAGAGACAGAAAGAGTGGGAGAGGGAAGAGGATTCCATGAGAAACATCAGAGAAAGAAGCATCTGAACTTCTGGATACCACTTATAACACTTCCTCCTTTCAGGAAAATCATGCATTCCTCCCCCTTTAAAAGAGAATGATTGATTGTCTCCTTCCCGGAGGTCATGTGTTTGACCTAGTTTATCTATCAACAGGATTATGAAGAAATAATGTCTCTCTTATAACCCATTCTTTCACGTCAGTTGCCGTCAGCCTTCACAAAAAAAAAAAATAAAAAGTAAAAGCTGCGACGATGTTTCTTCGGCGCAATCGAGTAAATTGTTCAGCGTATAATCAAGGCCACCGAAAACAGATCTATCTTTTGGTGGTCTCGGTATAATGCTGTGTGAGCCGCGGCCCATGAAACTTTCACCCACGGCCCATTGGTGGTCTATCCTACAGCGTTGCCAGACGCACGATCATGGCTAACTTTAACCTTAAATAAAATAAAAACTACTGAGGCTAGAGGGCTGCAATTTGGCATCTTCGATGATTGAGGGGGCGGTGGATGAACAACATACCAATTTGCAGCCCTCTAGCCTCAGTAGTTTTTAAGATCCGAGGGCGAACAGAAAAAGTTCGAATGGACAGACAAAGCCATCTCAATAATTTTCTTTTACAGAAAACTAACAAGTGCCAGCCCAAAAGGCAAGGGGCTTTAAACTCGGTCTTCGTTTAAGGAGTCCTAATGAAAAATGAAAATCATTTGACATAGGTAATCCAAATACAACCCCCTAAATTTCATGAAATCAGTCAGCCAAACTACCTACACGGACAATCTTTAAGAATATACAGCTCAAAGCTCACTTTTGCTAAGTCCATGACTCGTTTCAGGTAGGCTAACCAGGTTCCAGCGCCTACCTGTGTAAAGACAGCAACCTAATTCCAGAAAAAAAAGTTAAGTATATCTTAGTTTAACCAGACCACTGAGCTGATTAACAGCTCTCCTAGGGCTGGCCCGAAGGATTAGATTTATTTTACGTGGCTAAGAACCAACTGGTTACCTAGCAACGGGACCTACAGCTTATTGTGTTATCCGAACCACATTATGACGAGAAATGAATTTCTATCACCAGAAATAAATTCCTCCAATTCTGCATTGGCCGGTCGGAGAGTCGAACGCTGGGCCTACAGCGTACTAGCCGAGAGCTCTACCCACCCCTCCAATGAAGAACTCCTAATTCCTGAAAATTTGATGAGAAACTACAAGGGTATACCCCTGATATATATTTATACATACATACATACATACATACATACATACATACATACGCATATATATACATGTGTGTGTATCTCTGGTTTCTGTAACTTACTAGTGGAATATTTTAGTTACAAAGTCCCATAAAAAAACTAAGAAATTCTAATAAGCCACTATATTCCGGCAAACACTTCGGCCTTTGGAGTGTATTAACCGGAATATAGTGACTTACTAATATTTCTTTGTTTCTTTTATGCTCTTTTTTTAGGAAAATTATTTAATTAACATTATATATATATATATATATATATATATATATATATATATATATATATATATATATATATATATATATATATATATATCATACATATATATAAAACGAATACAGTATATACCTCTGAGTCAGTACTACAGTAGGCTAGTTGTCAGGAGTTAATGTTGCAGACAACATGCACTTATCCAGAACAGTCAAAACATAATTACAACATTCACATGCATGCTCATAAAGACCAAGTCATTAAAAAATACCTATATACATTATCACAATGGCCAGAAAATAAACCAAAACATACCCGTGACCATAAGTACGTACGTACATGCACAGGCGCTTCTGAGCCACGGCCACGCAATTACTAAAATTTAATACCGGTCCCCAACTTATTAAGTTGTGGTAAATATTTTCAGAATTCAGGTTTAATTCCGGGGTTAACGAAGTCAGGAAACGGTACAACTCAATATGCAGTTTTGAATTCGGTACACTTCAACGTGTTTTTTTTTAATTTTAATACTTTTGTTAGCTTTGGACCAAAAGAAATTATATTGCAATAATTAAAATTTTTACACCAAAAGTAGAAACTTTATTATTCCATTTACATTTGAATGAACAGACCCCTCATGTAACAACAATAAACTATTAAGCAAAATGTGGACATGAAAAAAAAGGTACAAACGATCACTATGGTCTATCGTTTTTGCTTTATATCTACCAACGAATATAAAGCATAAATATAAGAATATAAAGTTAATTATACAAAATTCTAAATAGTGAAGCTATCAAATGTGAAAAATGGAAAATCTTGTACACAAGTAATTTGATATAAAGTAATAAAAACCTGATGGTCACTCTATTTAAAAAATTAACTAAAAAAAAAAGACTTTATGGAAAAGGCAAAACAGTCAGAAGTGACGTGCTGCAAGTCTGACAAGTCATCTCCCAGCGAATAAATGAAAATATTCAGTATCAGACAACCAGTTACATTCTAAACACCAAAGAATACATAAATACAATCCAATATTCCGGGAATGGCCTTCCACTTTTCAAGTTTTCTCATGCAGATGATAAATGTGAGAATTTGTGAGGCAGAGCTGCTCCACAGAAATGACCAAGAAGCTCATCAGCGAATGTATTGAAATTTCGAGTTGTTTCCCGAAATGGGCTGCCCAAAATGGCATTCGAGGTGAATGCACATGACAGAAATGATGTAAAGGCTCCGGGCAAATATCATCAACAATAAATGCATAAAAATAAAACGGCCTATTCTAAACTTACTCCTGGTCATGAACGTAAAATCGACCTCTGGGTATTCACTGACTTTGGTTACAATGAGAAATTTTCATTTCTCATGTTTTATATATATATATATATATATATATATATATATATATATATATATATATATATATATATTACATATACATATATATATATATATATGTGTGTGTGTGTGTGGGTATAAACATTATCACAGAGAGAACTGGAATCAATCTCCCTTAGCAGTAACGTCTTGGGTTCTTTTCCTGAAAAATCAATTGTCCCCCTGCAGACCTAAGCAATAAATCATTTGGCAAACGTGGTAGCTGCCAAAGGAAGTCGGTCGCGGACAGGGTATGGGGCTAGCAACATCATCCCAAAATTATTTCTAAGAACTGGAAGGGTCACTCCTCATACAGGGAAAACGCCACTATTGAAGTACCAATACATACATACATACATACATACATACATACATACATACATACATATATATATATATATATATATATATATATATGTATGCTAACCTCATCCCAAAATTATTTGAACTGTGTGAAGTACACACATACATACATACATACATACATACATACATACATATATATATATATATATATATATATATATGTATATGTGTGTGTATATATATACACACACACACACACATATATATATATATATATATATATATATATATATATATATATATATATATATATATATATATATATATATATATATATATAATCATATATATAATCGATGACCTGATACTGTCACCCAAGTGAGACAGAATGTTGCTGGTCCCCTCAGACTTGTGACTGAGGGGACCCTAAAAGGAAAATGGAGAGGGAAAGGGAGAATAATTAAGCAGGAGAGTACATAATGGAGAAGAACCATTAGTAATTACTGAAAGCTTTGGTTTCGTAAGATCACAGAGTGCACTATGGATGAAGGTGGAAAAAAAGAACAGAATTACAATTCTCTTTCGATATATATAAAATATAAAGAAATAAATTAGACTATCTGCAGGTAAAATTATTTTACGATAAATGAAACTGGCAACAAGAATACGTTATTTTCCGATAAACCTGAAAAGACATCACAGTAACCATTTTCGCCTTCTTGTTAACAAGTATAAGAACTGGTTCAAACATCTCTTGGAGAAACTTTGACATCCAAAATAACAAGTTGCTATTAAGACAATTAAAGTTTGCTTGACTTCTTAACGAAGTTTAGTTCGTGAAAGGAAGTTATCCATCGTATTTCTCTTAAGAATTGAAGGCATCAAGGTTATTTCATTGTGTTAAATGAAGACTTATGATTTCGTTTAATGAATGTATCCTGAAAGAATGATTCTGCGAAAAGGAAGTATCTATGTAAGAAAGAAGAATCTCAATGCTTACAGCGATGTTTTTTACCACAACTAATTAGGCTAATGCACGAAAACAAAGACGGGGAAATGCTCGTTTCATTTGAAACCAAAGAAAAAAGATCCTCATATGGAAATATCATGTTAAACCCATCTCAGCGAGTACGTCTTTTAATTCTCCTTTTGTTAACCTACTTCTAGCGGACATTTATTATATTATGAATAAATATTGCACAATAATCTTATCCCTATGATAATGAGGAAAACATGCAAACTAAATTGAACAACTAAAAACTCAGTAAGGTCAGAATATGTTTCAAACAGCCTTCAACTCTAATGACTGTCTCACTGAACAACAGAAATAGTGCATGATATTTTCGACCAAAATCCATTTACATGATGCAACAACCACAAAAAGCTATTGTATCAATATTTTATATAAAAACCTTATATTTCACGAACTTCACAATCAATCCTTCTCTAGTATTGCGTGATATATATTTCGACGATTCAAGGATATCTGAAAAAGTGCTTTTAAAACATATTCTTATCATGGCACCCATGAATCTCTCCACAAACAAAAAATATTTCTAACAATACTCAACTTCTTAATGACTAATCCAAAGGTCCCCATAAAAATTATTAATTCATCTCGGTATTTAGCAAGAAAAGACTTCTCAATAGTGACACTTCGTAAGCAGAAATCCATCCACCCCAGAAACGAAGCTTTCAGTAACTTTATTGACTTCCCCTGACAAAAGGAGTAAAATAATTAACCAGGGTCGTCTATAGGAAATAAATTCTAAAACGGTCAAGCGAAGCGCTTCGTAAGTCAACTAATGATCCTCTCTCTCTCTCTCTCTCTCTCTCTCTCTCTCTCTCTCTCTCTCTCTCTCTCTCTATCATATTTTTTTTTTTTTGTTTTGAACATCCATTCTCCCTCTCTCTCTCATTATATTTCTCTTTTTCGTTTGTTTTGAACATCCATTCTCTCTCTCTCTCTCTCTCTCTCTCTCTCTCTCTCTCTCTCTCTCTCTCTCTCTCGTAAGTACGTGTCTCAGACTGTCCACCCTCTCTTACCATTCCTTTCCTCATTTAAACAAGTCAAGTACCATTATATGGAAAGACGGCTGCGAGCTAGCTTTGAATAGTGAGGTAGATGAAGATACATTAATCTCTATAACCTCAATACTCAAGATCGGAATTTCCTCTTCATTACCAAGGAACAATATACCCTTGAAATCTCTTCACGATTAAAATTACGACAGATTATTGGTTATGAGGAATTAGGTACGAATATTAACAATACATGTTTTACATAACATCCCTTTAAGTGCAGGCTTAGTCAATGTGTTTACGTCGTGTAATGAGAGAATAAGTGGTGGAAATTTTTATTAAATTTGCCGCTCCAGCAGCTTGTCTTCTCACCTGAAACGTATGATTGACGCGCCAATTTCCTTAAAAGCTTGTTTTAGAATATTGTTTCCACGGTTCTGATCACACGCAGGAATGCGGTGTGCACACATACGTATATATAAATACGAGCACCTACACAGACACAAACAAAAACGTGTATATATATATATATATATATATATATATATATATATATATATATATATATATATATAGACAGATAGATAGATAGATAGATAGATAGATAGATAGATAGACTATGAGGTGTACTGGGTAAAGCAGAGCATCATGTGGCCAAGGTAATATCTTGTATTTTTTTTCTTATTATTAAAGTATCTTATCTAAATTTTATGTTGGTAATGCCAACTGATATTTACTTTTAACGAGATGCATTATTTCATAAATCTGAGAAACAGGAAAGCATGAAAACATATTAGAAACAGGAGTTTCAGAAACCAATTTCCCTAGATGCATAAAAAAAAAAGCCAAACCATGGAGAAAGGACAGAACGAAGCCTTGGCAAAAGAAATACAATGAGCAGCATCTGACGAGATGTTTAAAGGCTACATAACATATAAATAAAACATTTTAGAAACTGAACTGTCCTTATAATCTCCCTGCATTATCAACAGAGGTCAACCTGATTTGCTGATAGAGTTTTGAAAGAAATAACTGGATAAGAAAGGGACCAGAACAAAAATTACAATATCCATTGATGGGCTCATTAGCAGAGCCCATCATTCAGTTTATAATGAAGTGTGGAACTATACAATTTCCAAATTAAAGATTTCTGCCCCTTGAAGGTTACTGTCACAATTATAATATAATCATTAGAGGAGCGTGATCCATCTGACAAAAAAAAATCGTGTAATGCAAAAAGATAAAAGATCTCACGATCCTCACTGACTTAGTCATACATTTTATATAAATACGAGGTCTACTGTAATAAAAATAAACTTGACATGAACTCGGGACTTTGAAGAGCTATCATAAATACAAACTATTTCTCATCATACTCGAGCGACTTCCCTGTACCTACAACCTTTGGACTGCCCATTGGACTAAATAATGAAAGACTCATTTATAAAACTCTACAGCATGAAAAGTATGAGCCAATTATGAGAGAAAACAACGCGTGCAAAGGAAGAGTAAAGCTGGTTGTATGTTTTTGATCGCACAATTAAGGCAGATGCTCGCATTACACTCTCGCCTAAAAGTTACCTCTGTGGAAAAAAGCAAATCGGAGTTTTATACTCTATCACTTTTAACCAAGAATTTTTAGCATCAAACCAATGGGATTCAAAAATAACAGTGTGATCTGTTGTAAAACTGCTTTAATTTAGATGAGGAAGTCAAATGTATTATCTTTCAGGCAAGCATTGTGCTCAACAAAACTGTTAGGCATTACGTTTTATATACACAGACAAAATTGTTTTAACTGAATAACAAATCTGATCAGCTATATTCCTCTCAGAGGATAAAGAATCAATGTGCAAGCTGACATGAAGTACTATTGTCAAGAACTGACTGTATTTACAAAATCAAACATACACTATATATTACGTACACAATAAAAGATTCTACTTTTTCACTTTTGTGTACTCAATAAAAGATTCTACTTTTTCACTTTTGTGTACTAACATTATATCACAAAATCATATTGGTTTGATTCTCTGCAAATCACAAGTAAAACTTGACATATTCTTATCGTCATAAAATTGGTTTGATCATATTTCAAAGTGATCACATTCTGCAGGAACTTAATGATTTCTAATAAGGAAAACTGTCGGATTCATACTTCTCTTACTCTTATCTGACTGAAGACCCAGAAGTCGATTGAAGTTTGGCTATTTCAGGGTGAGTAAAAAAAAGGTATTACTTTCCTTTTGCATTAAATTTCACATTTTATTTTATTATTTTTTTTTATTTCAAGCCACTTCTTTTTCCTTCTAATTTAAGGTATCGTCTAGATGGACATTAGTCTGCCTATCACTTCGGTCTTTTCAGAGTATAAAAATCAAATGTCATGATTCTAACAAATTTTCTCATTTGATGCTAAAAAAAAAAAAAAAAAAAAAAAACCATGATGATTTTGTTCGCACATTCTGACACAATGTGGTTCGGATTCCACAATAAGCTGTAGGTCCCGTTGCTAGGTAACCAATTGGTTCTTAGCCATGCAAAATAAGTCTAATCCTTCGGGCCAGCCCTAGGAGAGCTGTCAATCAGCTCAGTGGTCTGGTTAAACTAAGGTATACTCTTTTTTCTGATACAGTAAAGACACCGATATGCTTATCTACCTAAGAAGGATCCGTGCAGAGGATAAATTTCTATACAAGGAACTTAAACTATCTTAATGTCACGCGACACTTCATGCCAGCACTTCGAGACATAATTTGAAACTAATTTGATAACTTGACACAGGAAACACAAGAATCAACAATATGTATAACGCAAACCTATAATTAAGTAAATGCATCTGAAAGGGCCTTCAAGAAAATTAATCGTTAGCGGCATGTCGTCCACAGTTTAATTAAAGACATACCGCGGCGACAATCGTATTTAACGTTCCCCTATTCCCTGCAGTACACCTACCATAGCAACACATACAGCGAAAGATCACAGCTAATGTAATTACAAAACGAATAGGACCTTAGCCAATCTACAAATTGGCATAGGGCTTATTCAGAGGACTGATACAAAAGACGTATCCCAAAGCTTTGTTTTTTACACGACACAGTCTGTCTTATTGTATGTAATACTAAAGAAGATTTATACAATGGGCAGACTCCAACCCTTTTGATACACATACAAAATACTCTAGCTGAAGAGTTGTTTAATAAATGAAACTAAACAATTTTATGGTGTGAAATAAAATGTAATATACTGCGTATGCTATCTGATAGAGTTGTGGACTAGCACTCGCTAGGCCCGAGTTCGGGTCTCCGGCCGTCTAATGAAGAATTAGAGGAATTTATATCTGGTGATAGAAATTCATTTCTCGGTATAATGTGGTTCGGATTCCACAATAAGCTGTAGGTTCCGTTGCTAAGTAACCGATTGGTTCTTAGCCACGTAAAATAAGTCTAATCCTTCGGGCCAGCCCTAGGAGAGCTGTTAATCAGCTCAGTGGTCTGGTAAAACTAAGGTATACTTTTTTTTTTGCAGGAGATTCTTTATAATCGTGTTCCACAAGTTAAACTTTCACTGTCGTAACTGAAACTACACTGCCAATCGAGTTATATAATTACGGTACAGAAAGATCACCGTAAAGCGGCAACAACATTTAGTTTAGTAATTCTAGTAGCATAACGGTTGCACGTAGTACATAACTAACTTTGCCTCCTTCAGAAATTTTCTTGGTTCTACTTTAAATTCCCAAATCTGTGTCCGAAACGCATCAAAATGCTAACTTTATTTTGGAAATAGTACCTACAAGATTATTCTTTTTCTAATGGCGGAGTTCCAAAAATAATCATAAGTAATTCATTCATCTCGTTAATCACCTAATCTTTCAGTTTTGGAGGCTATCCAATGGGCCCCTTTCAACATCTGACAGTTAAATTTTATGTCTTCTGTGAATAACTTCTAAGTTCAAATGTCATTTGAAAGATACGTCTTATAATTTTTCCAACTTTCCCATCTTTTTAGTTCACGTGGCGATGTCTCGAATGGCATTTATACCATGTGTTCAATGGTTCCGTTTCTATGCCCATTATAACATGATCCACAGCTTTTACCTCTTTAAACCATCTCCTTAAGAATCGTTATGCATCTTCTTTACACACCTGAGATATTAAAGTGAATATTTGTTTTTAACCATCTACCACACACAAATCCTTAACCATATGTCTTCCCATTATCTTACGTACATTTAGATTTATGCTTCATTTACGAACCCCAAATGTCTCACTAATATTTATGAGAAGTGTATGAAATAGAATATGATTTCATCACCAACAAAAATGAATACATATAGACAGTTTACGGTTCGTAAAACTCTTCAAACCTAATAAAGAGTGTCTCTAGCTTTCATACAACAAACGATACTCCTCGTGCAGTGAGACCCAAATGTCCATGAGCATAAGCAGCCAAGCAATTAAGTTATACCTTTATGACGTCATAATTGTGGCTGAAAAGGTAGGCAGCACGAGCAAATTACAAGCTGCAGTCGCAACAACAACAGTCATTGATGTGTAAGGGGTAAGTAAGGCGGTGGGAGCACACAATTACGTTTGTCCCTCTTTATAATTGGTGGTATTTCATCACTGGTTATGATGTTCAATACAGTGAAAATAACGCCGTTTACCTCTAATACTTCCTCATGTTGTTTATATTGGTCATAATTATTCATGCAGTGAATATGACGTTTGCCTTCAACCTTGTATTTCATTTTCCTGGATATATGTAAGTATTCAAGTGATCGGCTGTACTAGTTTACAGAGAAAATTAAGTGTTTGGTGGTTACACACAGTCCTCATGGCTGGAAGAGTACACAGAACTATGTATGATAAAATTATAATGACAGATTTTGAAGCAAGCATAACAATTTTTCATGAAACGTCTCGGAAGTGGCTACAGTAGCATTCAGTTAATATTTGGTTATACCTGTTAGGTGTGTTAGGTGATTAAGCGGGTAAACAAGATAATAAGAGCTTTCCATAGGTATAGTGGGAACAAAGTGAAAAACCTTTAGAAGACCGTGCTGATTAACCCTGAATTTTAAACATTCGAGATGGTTATAAAGGTGATCACAGTGTATGAAATATCTTGCGTGGTGATAGTAGTGAACGCAGCGAAAACAAAGTTTGGGTGGTTGTTAACAAAGTGAATACAAAAGCCTGGCGGTTAAATAAGTCAATACCCAAGTATAAAGTGGTTAGGCCATAATAGTACAAAAAACGAACTTTACATTAATAACAAAACACTCCCAGTCCTTTTCACGAAAAATGTGTTTGCACAGCCAAACTCATGCCAGAGCAAAACTGATCAATGATTTTGTTACAATCGTTTGCCTGAATTTTGCACAACTACCCAACGCGATTATCGACGACACACTCCTCCTCATCGTTCAGCTTCATTTAGAGCAGGGGGAGAGAAATGGATGCAAAACACATCAAAAGGCACAGCCGTCCCTTTATCCGGTGTAGTGGAAATGTCAGCAACTCCTGACATTCGTTCTTAAATGTAAGCGATGTCAGCCGCAACGAGAGCTGAAAGTTACATTCACAAGTTGTATCAACCAGGCTTTCTTGACAACCACAGCATTTGTCGTGACCGTTTTAGGAAGAGTCAGACTGGAGATATGATTTTCACAGGGTTTGAGGTTTGAGAATGATGGTGAACTACCGTAAATTCATTGGCGTTTCGATGTGAATTTATGTCTACGAGACATAAGTACGCTTAATGGCTGATTGCTTAATTATAACATTACAAATTAGTCTTACAATAATCAAGATAATATACTGTACAATGTGGAAGTGGTCGAGAGCAGTGCATGTTAAAATTGAGCAAATATACGGAGAGAGAGAGAGAGAGAGAGAGAGAGAGAGAGAGAGAGAGAGAGAGAGAGAGAGGGGGCGTTATGTTAAAAGACTAAACGAAAACATAGGCTTATATAGGCTATATGGCTGAAATAAAGCCGGAGTACTGCAGATTCAAAATACATTCTAGCACACACACATACACGCGAGAGAGAGAGAGAGAGAGAGAGAGAGAGAGAGAGAGAGAGAATGTTCTCCATTAACCATAATGATCCATTTATGTATCACACGCAAGCTAAAAACATAAGGTTATTTTTCCTTTGTATCTTACATCAAACGAATGACTTTTAATGGTAATGCGAAAGGAAGCCAATATATAAACCGACACGCCACCTGAGCCTGTATTTCACGTTGAAAGGTGCAAAAAATACGATATTAATATGAAAATACTTTGGACTCCGAATAATAAATGTGGAGAAAATGTAATTATAATTCTTACGGTCTATTTTCACATATAATCCTGAAAAAGCTGTTATTGTGTTGTGCAGACACCATTAGTTACCAAATCCATTCTTTACGGATCTACTATACTTTAGAAACAACCTTTGATAACATTACGTATCCGGTTAATGTGGTGTATACAGAGCCTTGTTTCATACGGCTACCTTAATGCCTTTATAGAGAAGAGGCCCGAAAGGTGCTAGATATCGGGAGGGATTAATTATAAGGAAAACAAACTAGGCAGGAATTC
>NC_089744.1:11777500-11787500 GCF_040412425.1 Macrobrachium rosenbergii
GTGAATATAAATATAAGAGGTATTATTTGTGAAAACATATAATGGGAAAAATATTAAATGAAAAGAGAACAAAGTGGATTATGAAAAAAAATTAGCTGTTTTGCTATTAGCTTGTTTCATTCCATCAATCAATTTTCCAAAAGTAAATCTACTGGACAGCCTTGAAAGGCATGACATTTTGAGATTAGAATATTACAAAAATCCCCTAACAACAATATGACCTAATTCCGCAATGCAAGTCCAATCACCCTGCTCCGGAAACGCGTTCATAGCCTTCATCAAATTGCTTACCAACACATTTTCGGGGATTAGGAATATGAGTTAGATTCTCCCTATTCACGATAAAAATCCCGTTGCTCAACAGGATTACCAATAAAATGTTGAAAGACAAAGCTTCTCAAATCACAGTGGCGCGGATCAAAGAGAGATTCTGATATTATTTCCGTAATGTGCTGAAGTTGATTCCTATTTTCTTTTTGAGGACTAAATTTCAGCTTGTATATTATGACAGACAAATTGTCATGAAAGCAGATTTGAAGAAATTTATATATAATTTATACATATATATATATATGTAATTATATATATACATATATACGTATACACAATCACAAACACACACACACACACACACACATATATATATATATATATATATATATATATATATATATATATATATATATATATATATATATATATATATATATATATATAATATATATATATATATATATATATATATATATATATAATATATAAATATTTTGCAAATATTTTGTGCCAGTGGAAAAAATAAGCTTTTAACAGTTTCTGAACGGCTGGTTTTTCCCATTAACCACTGCATATCCCTCGATTCCTTTACAGCTATTCAATTTTATTTTCCTTTCATTCTGAATAACTCCGAATGCTATTCTGTACAAGTACAAAATCATTTTTTCGTACTCTTGCTAATAAATCTTGACGCGTAGTTTATATAACTGACAAAATAATTTTTCTATTTGCTTTAGCTAATAAAGTTTGACAGCCACTGTATGCAATAGGTAAAATATTTTCCAGATTTGCCTAAACTACCCTTTGATCATTGGATTGTGTTTAATTCTGTACTACGTGTAATTCCAAACATTTGTTTGAGTGCGACTTACTTTATGGACTCAATAGGATGGTCCTGTTTTTATGCAACAGACTGAATAAATAGATGTTTTTTTAAATGATCTTTCAGATAGATAAATGGATAGAGTGATTGATTAACTGACATTTAAATAGAGATATAGATAGAAATATAAAAAAACTGATGGTATCAGAAGCAATTTTACAGATATGAAAGCAGCATTATTGATCTGAAAATGTCCTTTTCTTAAATATGCGTGAACAAATGTTTAATAACATCCGAAGCAATGTTTGAAAACTACATTTAACTAACCTCTAATTATACACTATAAGGTCTTCCATAACTCTTTAGAACCGCGAGTGTAATTGCAACAATTACATTTAATTAAGAAACCAAGGGTTATACTTTCGCCTTTGTGGAGGTTACAATTAATTCATGATTATAAGCGAAAGTAATTCTCTAAGGGGACATTCCAATTTCAACTACTATTATTACCTAAGACAAGGAGTTCTTTAACAATGTTGTTATGCCTCTCTCTCTCTCTCTCTCTCTCTCTCTCTCTCTCTCTCTCTCTCTCTCTCTCTCTCTCTCATACACAAACACATGAGTTTTAAGCATAAGGCTGATATATATGTGTGTGTGTATAATATATGTATATATATATATATATATATATATATATATATATATATATATATATATATATATATATATATATATATATATATATATACATATACAGTATACATACAGTACATTTTAAGCATTAGTCTCATATATATATATATATATATATATATATATATATATATATATATATATATATATATATATATATATATATATATATATATACATATATATATATATATATATACTGTATATATTTATATATGTATATTTATATATATAAACTATATTCACATAAAACAATGTTGTTAAGCTGCCTCTCTCTCTCTCTCTCTCTCTTACATAGGTTTTGAGCATCAGTCACACACACACATATAAATACACACATATATATATATATATATATATATATATATATATATATATATATATATATATATATATATATATATACTGTATATACATACACTCTACTGTGGCATTGCTCTTGGAATTTTCTTGGCTGTATATAGTTACCACATCCTGAATTTCCCTGGAGAATAATCGGTTTAGTCTGCCATTTAAACCACCCTAACTTCTGGAATGCTGTAGGTACAGTCAAATTCAATAGTACGTCGACACTCACTGGTCGTTGGTTTCCTAGAGTACTGAGACTGCACTAGTTTTTCTTTACCGAGTGAGTGTCAGAAAACTTTTGAATTTCACTGATCTCTCCAACTTCTACGATTCCTAAAACATTTAATCTACATTCAATTAATGGTAAGAAAATGTCATTACTATATACCCTTTCCATTCTTATCGTGGTAAATGCAAGAACAAAATATTTATTTTTTTTATTTAACGTTACCCTTGCATTGGCTGAAATAAAAATTCGTTAGTAATAATATTTAAATAACATGATTATTAAAAACATTTGATTTTCCAACAGAGAATCAAGTTTCCAACAATTTTTTTTACGTATAACTGTTACGATAGCTGGCATAAAACTTTCTAGCTGTTATAACGAAAACTTTCTAACTGTTTTAACGAAAACTTTCTGGCTGTTATAATGAAATATGTAGTAGTTGATGCGAAAGACAGATATTCCTTTTAAAATATGAAGCTCCATCACTTCATTATAAATCTAAATAGTATTATATGATCATTTTCTCAAAAGACATTAAATGTACGAACTGCATTCATGGACATTTAAACATTTCTTCTGTCGTCCATAGAAAAGCCAGCAGTAGGGAGTTTTTTTATATGTCATAAACCTCCATTCAGTTTTAGCATTTCCTTTGAAAAGGCCAAACAAACGCTATGGCATAACGTCAGATGAAAACTGTCAAAGTAATAAAAAAAAAAAAGACCACCACAAGACATTGTTCCTACTCCACTGACAGATAAATAACGTCATCTTCCAGGAAGAGAATTGAAGTGTAATCCTGAAATATAGGAAGTTTTGTCTCAGAAACAAAAAACTTCCCCCCAAAATCCCATAAATGATGTGTTTGCACTTCGCAAATTCCTATTGCATGACCGAGCGAATATACATCATAAGCTTTGTAAGATATTGTCAATTTCACTCGGCCAGCTCACAGACGATTACTCAAAATGATTCGTTGATAAAAACTGAGTAACTGTATTGAGTCAGGCTTTATGTGTATATGTAGCTGTATATATGTGTGTATATGTATGTATATATATATATATATATATATATATATATATATATATATATATATATATATATGTATATACAGGTACTGTATATATATACACACATAAAATATATATACATATATCTACATATATACGTACGCAAAAACACACACACACACACATATATATATATATATATATATATATATATATATATATATATATATATATATATATATATATATATATATATATTTATATATATTATATATATATATATATTATATATATTATATAATATATATATATATATATATATATATATATATACATATACACACACACACATACAATAGTGAGTGTGCGCGTGCGTATCTGTTTGTATATGTATATTATATTCTATGAAGCTGTTACGTGAGGTACGTTCAGATCCAACTCTCCCAGGCCGGGAATAGGCGTGATGGAAGAGTGGAGAGTACGGATGTGTGTGGCGCTGAGTGTCCTCTTCCATTTGCATACGCCGGCTGGTGACCTAACAACTAGGGATCCCATATTTTGCTCCTGGAATGTATTTCTGCCACCACATTCCATAGACTCTTTGCTATCGTATTCTTGGGTATCTGCCATGGTACTTCATGTCTACCCATCCATCCCTCTCCCAGCTCTTTGTTGGGTGAGTCGGCAGAGCTGCGGACTGTCACTCGATGGGCTGGAGTTCAATTCCCCGGCCGGCTGATGAAGAGTTAGAGGAATTTATTTCTGGTGATAGAAATTCATTCCTCGCTATAATGTGGTTCGGATTCCACAATACGCTGTAGGTCCCGTTGCTAAGTGACCACGTAAAATAAGTCTAATCCTTCGGGCCAGCCCCAGGAGAGCTGTTAATCAGCTCAGTGGTCTGGTAAAACTAAGGTATACTTAACTTATCCCTCTCCCAAAGAATAGAATACAAAACAATATAGAATTCAGGCCAAGGGCCAAGCGCTGGGACCTACGAGGTCACTGAGCACTGAAAGGGGAATTGACAGTACGAAGGTTTGAAAGGTGTAACAGGAGGAAAATCATACAGTTGCATAATGAAACAACCGTTAGAGACTGTGGAAAGTTAGATGGAAGAACGAATATGAACGGAGGTATAGTAAAAGGAATGAAAGAGGCTGCAGCTAAGGGCCGATGGGACGCCGCAAAGACCCTCGAGTAATACCTACAGTGCATCGCGTGAGGTGCACTGAAGGCACTTATCCCCCTACGGGACTCTCCCATAGCATTTCGGAACATGTCACTGAATTTCATAAATATCTCTGCCAAAGTACTCAGTCAGCAGTAAAAGATACAGCATTACGTAATCTATATCAGCAAGCATTATAGTCACTTCTATATATTCCGCTGTCTGTCATTGCATTCCAAGACTTAAGCAATCACATTCCAGGTCTCTATACTGACTATCCATAGTTTCTACCAGTTGTCCATACTTAGTAAATGTGTTATCGATAACCCTTGTCGTTGGCTAGCATTCCACCATTTCTGCTTTGGCATTCTCAGCTTCTATACAGAGGCACCTAATACCCTTTTAACATGAAACAAAACACACGTAAAGTGCGATATTTTGCAGATCCCAAAGAGTGATACGGCTGCTTCAGGAAGGGTGGGCACAAGAATGAGGTTGCCTTTCGGTTATTAAGAGGAATTCTCTCATTTTTTTTCCCCCTCTCTCTTTTTTCCCTTGAAATTCGCGAGAGGCATTGTTGCCTGACACAGAGTGGCAGCTTCCTCTTGGATGTCGATACACCCGTGAGCAACTGAATATGTGTTCTTATTTAAGTTTGTCCTTCAATGGCGTTGACCTTATCAAGAATATTACGGCTGTTTCTTCACTATTAGCTTACTGAACAGGCTTGCGTTTCACCTTGTGCACTTGTTTCGCAAGTTAACGTATTTCCAAGACGAAGAACCATCCTTATCCTTCTATTGTTTATTTGTGTTTTTAATTGGTGGTAATACGATAAGACTCCTAATTATGATAAGAGATATAATAAATATATATATTATATATACATATGCATACATATATATATAGTACATATTCATTATATCTCTGTCATAATTAGATTATCGTATATATTATAAAAAACCACACACATTAAAAAATACACACACATATATATATGTGTATATATATATATATATATATATATATATATATATATATATATATATATATATATATATATATATATATATATATATATATATATATATATACTATATACATATATAATATATATATATATATATATATATATATATATATATATATATATATATGTGTGTGTGTGTGTGTGTGTGTGTGTGTGTGTGTGTTCATGACTCAAAGATTCTTTGTATGTACAAATATACAGGGCAAATTCGGTGCTGTTTGCTTTCGCTGAGACACTAAACAGTTTTTAAACACGCGTATAAAAGTTGCTCTAAGGTGAAGGTCCCGTGTTCCTTCCTCGACATAGCAGACGGTAAACGACAAAAAAAAAAATAAATAAATAAAAAATAAACATTTTAAAACACGCTTTTATCAAAATGCACTAAAAAGTGAAAAATAAATCTTTTCAGGCACCAGGATTTTCTTACAATTAATCAAACAAGGCGCCAGACAGGGAAATAAGCGCTACAAGAAAAGAAATACAGTTTTTTTCATTTCTTGTAGCACATTCCTTCCATGTTTGGCACCGACGCTTTTATTTTTCTGATTGATTCATATATTTTAGTCATACATGCCAAGCACTGGGGCATCCAAGGCCATTCAACGCTGAAACGGAAATTGACAGTAAAAGTTTGAAAGGTGTAAAAGGAGGAAATCCTCAAAGCAGTTGCACTATGAATCAATTCTTAGGAGAGGGTGGGCAGTAAGATGGAGGAGAGAGAATATGAACGGAGGTACAGTAAAAGGAGTGAAAGGGGTTGCAGCTAGGGACCGAAGGGACGCTGCAAAGACCCTTAAGTATTGCCCACATAACACCGCATGAGGTGCGCAGACGGCACTAACCCCCTAAGAGGGCTTTTATTTTTGTAAACATGAGTGTTAGAAAATCCTAGTGCTTCTCAAAAGATTCATTTTACACATTTTGGTGCATTTTAATAAAAGTGTCATTTAAAATTTTTTATATTTTGTTTTTTATATTTTTTAGTTTTGTCAGAAACTGTAACCGATTTATGATTGTAGCTAACGAAATTGATATCCTGTCGAGCCAAAGAATGTTTGAAAAATCCGAAGAGTTATTTACCGAGTCACAGAAGTTGTGAAAAATCAGAAGAGTTTCATACAAATACTGAGATACTGGGAGAGGTCACTGTAGGGTCACTGACCTACTAATCATGTAAGGTTGTACTGTCACCGGTACTGAGTAACCATGCAAAATTTCAAGTCCATCGGACGAAGGGAACAGGTCGGAAATTGAGTCACAAGATTTGAGGACAGACAGACAGACAGACGCAGAAGTCACGTTAAATAAAAGCATGTCAAAAGGACGTTGCCCGACCCAGAAAATAAAAGGCCCGATCTCTTCAGAGAGAAAATGTTATATATAGGAATCAGGATAAGAGAACATTTCGTCGGAATTACTTGAATCCTTCAATGTCACCGACAGCTTAACCCAAAGGAAGACGATTAACCCGCCACTTCAAACAGGAAAGGATATAGGAATCGAGGAAATCAGAGAGAGAGAGAGAGAGAGAGAGAGAGAGAGAGAGAGAGAGAGAGAGAGAGAGAGCAGATATATCAGGATCTTTGACTTGCAAATTGTCTTGCATATCTTGTCTACATGACAACGTAATCTCGTGACTTGGTTTTCTAAGAATTTTGCATTGTCTCGGTTACACTCGAATCACGAACCCCAGTGCTGACCCACAAAATCTTCTCGGCCACCCACTTTCTTCTCTTGCTTTTCATTTCTTTTCTAGAGGGGAGGCTGAGAATGACAGTCAGTATCAGAGAGAGAGAGAGAGAGAGAGAGAGAGAGAGAGAGAGAGAGAGAGAGAGAGAGAGAGAGAGAGAGACATAACTTGAACAAATATGGAAATAAATTGCTTTGTTTATTTTACACTTAAAACCACTCTTAAAAATTTCTCCTACAAGAACATACCATTCTCGCGCCCTTTTTTATTCCCTTTTTCATATTCATAAAATACGTTGGTTGGTGACCTAATAACTAGGGATCTTATACTCTGCTCTTGGAATGTAGTATATTTTTTGTCACAACATTCCGTAGACTGTTACCGCATTCCCGGGAATCTGCAATGGTAATACCGACTCCATCACTTCGCTGTCATTCTACTGTAGTTATTTATCGCTTCTGTCACAGAACTTTAAGTTTCTCTGCCATCGCATTCCTTGATATCAGGTTACAGTATTATGCAGTTTATATCATCACATATCTTAGTCTCTTACATATATTTCAGTGTGTCTAACAGAACTACAAATCTAGCACAGTTGGCGGTAGTCCCTTCCATAGTATCCCCTGTTTTATATTAACGTGTTCTCCTTTTCCTTACACATTTTTAAATTTATTTACTTCCGCTAACGCTATCACCCTTTAACAATCATTCATTACAACCTCTCAGTTTTGTTTACAGTTTAGGGAATACACCTTTTATTTGCCCCTTCGTAAATCTTCTCTGAGCCATATTCACACTGTTCACATTCCATCCACTTGAAAGAATTAGTGACAGATGCAGTAAATGTCTAAGTTCAGTCTTCATTGCTATTGCTCAACGCCCCTGCAGGGGAGGGCTAATGTTTTGTAAAAAGCCCCTCTCTCTTACTAATATAACACCGAACTCCGCACTGCCATTAAACCGTTCACCACATTTGAACCTCCCTCTCCATGTCATTAACATCGTGTAAAAAGCAAAGGATTCAGACCCATGATTACGCGGCGAATCTACCCTATCTGAACACTGAAATAAAGTAGGCTTAACTATAAAACTTCAACATAATTTTCTTCTCTGCTAAACCAGTTACTGTTTATTCCGAATTGTTAGGCTTCAGATATGTGATAAAAATTATGATAAACACTTGTGCCTAGGCGATAAACATCAAACGCAGCATTAATAACAAGTCCACTGCACTCCTTTCGCGACCAAACTATATTAGACTCTATTCCACCCGTAGACATAGAGCAACCCGAAATGTAACCAACACTTTAGCGACAATGCTATATGCCAGAATCTAAATTACAGAGCCTGTAGTTGTAATATATGACGGTGGGAAAAGGATTACATTACAGGACTGTTAAGTGTCATAAGGCTGGAGTTCTTCCTGCGTCAAAACGGTTACGTTTGGGACGGTAATATTAGTGCATTTTGTTGTTATTTACCGTGACGCGGTAATTGACGTTATTTAATTCCAGCGGTGACGGCGTATTACCATTAGTGTTGTTGTCGTCGGTGATGGAGCTGTAGTTCGCGTTATTATCCACATACTTATTACTATAAATGACACCTTTGGTGGTGCTGCCATTGTTAATTGCCATTATCCCAAAAATAATAACAACAGTATTTATTGCTCTTGCAGCCCTGCAATGTCTTCACAATCACTTTTACGAATTTATTTAACTAATGTTAACACTAATAGCAATAAAAATGCTATTCCCCTATCATTATCTAAAAACAGTAAAATAATAGAGCATCAAAGATACTTAAGCTTGCATGGTTAATGATATTCGAGTTACACTGTTCATGATAATATTTTCTACATTTATCTGAATATCATCCTTTACGGCCAAAGGCTTGTTTATTACTAGTCTCAGTATCATAACTTATTTCCCATTTTACGTAAAATAGACATTTCAAGGGAAAAGCAGTACTTTTTAAATTGATGCGCTATGTATTAGCGGCAACCAAGGATTTTCAGCTAATGTGGTCATAGTAATTAAATACTTTATTTACTAAGGACTCCTAGTTTCCTAGCGTGTTGTGATCTATTGTTCAAATAATCACAGAAACTCGGCATTTAATGCTCTAAACTCCTGGTAACTACGAATGCAGTTCTGGAGGTAACATTTTGGATCGATGCTCAAACTTTCAGGGTAACTTAAATCAGAAAAGTCCTAAGTATTGAAATTAAGCAGACGTATCAACAAAAGATTTTGAACTCTTGAGGGTTACCAACTGCTCTAACAGCTTGTCACTATGAATTTTGATCTCTACAGACTAGTGACGACGGACTTTCATCTCTAACGACATAGCCTACATTATCAAATCAAGTATTAAGTTTATACAATGGTAATAACGGATCATTCCGAAATCTGATAACAAACAGTAAAACAAGCTACAAAAATGCATACGCATTTGTATCAACTATGCACGCACCTCGATCTATGCAATTGTTGTAAGTGAACAATTACTGTTCCAACAATTTGTAGTAACTGATCGTCAGAGTTCCAAGCACTTGTAGTATAGTACCTAGACAACTCAAGTTTTAAGTAACCATAACAAGTAAACATTTTTCTATAAACATCCGCCGAAAAAACATGGATCGATGTTCAACGAATTCAATGCAAACCAAGTAATTAAAGATCTAAGCCTTCGTATCATGATTCCTAGAGTTTGTAGCTATACGCGGAC
>NC_089744.1:11795000-11805000 GCF_040412425.1 Macrobrachium rosenbergii
ATATATATATATATATATATATATATATATATAATTTACCTTAATATATATATGTATGTCGTGTGTGTGTGTGTTTGTGTGTATAATATATATATATATATATATATATATATATATATATATATATATATATATATATATATATATATATATATATATATGCATACTAGGGAAGATGGGAGATGTTCCTTCAGAAAGCTTTATAAATTCAATTTACATAAAATATATATATATATTTATATATATATGTATATATATACTATATATATATATGTATATGTGTGTATACACACTTGTATACATATGTATATATATACACATGTATATATGTATATATATATGTGTGTGTGTATATACATATTTATGTATGTATATATATATATATATATATATATATATATATATATATATATATATATATATATATATATATATATATATATATATATATATATATACGTATATATATGTAAGGGTAGGAAGATGGATAGGCAAACGGAACACAAGTGAACCAGCCCAACGGAACACATAAACAGCTTTAGGGCTCTGATAATTAGATCAAACGATGCAATCGTTTGAGCATTCACGAGCTCGTTTCAAAAAGGGAAAACAAAGGCTAAAGATAAATTATGTTTTTTGTGTCTGAATGCTCGTAATTATTCCATGATCCACAAAAAAATATGAGAAAAATATATAATGAAAGTTGTCCAATAGGTTGGATGGGAACCTTTCTGAACCTTTCAATCCCAACGAAATTAATTTTCAGTTCGTGCAATTACCACTTCTTGACGGTTGTATGATACTTCATTCAATTACGGTCTGTATCGAATTGCCACTCGCTATTTTGCTCTACAATTTTCTGTTCATGTTCATTTTTACGCATTTGTACTCATCACATATTTCTTTCCTTGGCTTTACACGTCGTTGTTAATTATCGTCGTTATGCTAGTGCGTTCCTCTGCCTCGCTCTTATAGTCGTCTATGATTACTTTTCTGAGATGTCAATTTGCAGATTTTATCGATTCTGAAAATGTTGAATCAGTGCATTTTTTACTTTACTACCCTCAATTCATAGGAAAGAAAATGGGGCATTCAACATGATACTCAAGAGTGTGTCTATCCAAGATGGTAACAAAGCACTTGTCATCATGCCTAGCCCCCATTCGTCTTAATGTACAGGATCCTAGATCTAAGTAATGTTTTTCTAAAGAATTCTAGAGCGCCATTTTAGATGGAAGAAGAGAGGCCCTGTGTTGTTTTCATATTGAAAATAATTTTATTTTACATCTTACAAAAACTAATGAAAATGCCCTTAGTTCCCGGGAAATGCTCTTTTCTTTTTCAAATGGTCTTAGTATGTAATGTTTTAATTCACAGTCTTGGGGACCTTACTCCTAGTAGCGAATGGGTTTGTGAAATTAATCCCTCTCTTGACTTTCCAATGTCATGTGGTGCTATTATCATCCCTAGGGCTCAGGTACTTTAATACTATATCCCCTAACTACCTTCCGCAATTCAACCTCCCTAATTACCTTTATTGCTTAATCTTTCGCCAAGTTAGTATAATTCGGGGATAAATTGAAGTTTAATTATTTTTATTCTCGTTCAAGGCTTTCTCTGCTGTAAAACTTTCTTTTTTTAAGTAGCCTGGGAACCCCGGTTTTAGGTTCAATCCAACGTCTAAAAAACAACTTGGGCAATATCTCAAAGCTCTTAAAATGACACTCATTACCACAGCTGATTTAATTTTATCGCTCTGGTTGGAATAACAGTGAATGTAGCTATCAGTATCAGTGTTTTTCCTATTTCGCAAAATTACACCAAATTAGTAAACGATTAACGATTGAAGATTGCTAGTTTTTTTACGGCTATAAAAACACCAATAAGGAGAAAATCAGCAAAAACAAGGCCCTTAAAATGAGACCCATTACCACAGTTGATTTAATTTTATCTCTGACTGGAATACCAGTGAGTGTAGCTATCAGTATGAGAGTTTTTCCTATATCGCAAAACTACACCAAATTAGCAAAACATTAGCGAATGAAGGAAGCAAGTTTGTTTACGGCTGTAAAGACAACACTAAGGAGAACATCTACAAAGAACAAATACGAACCCGAGCACTCTGCCGTCCAGTAAAACACAGAACATACGTCAACTGTTGCAATGATTACAATATCACTGATCGTGTGTGAGACCAGGTATAGGCATAACAACATGATTTGTTTGAACACAAGAGAGTTGTCCTTTATACAGTAATATATCAGTGGGAAGAAAATCATCGTATGGACTGGGAATGCGCAAAATTAGGCAGCGTAAATCAAAGCATGACGATACATCGAAGGGGCATCATTGACAGACCCTACCATAAATGGGAAAAAAAATCCTTCACTAAGCTGAATTCCATCATTGGAAAGAAGGTGATTAGGGAGGCTAGATTACAAAACGAAGTCGATGGTAATTTAATCCTGTGACCCAAAATACCCGTCCCCAGGGATAACAATATCACCATATGATATCGAAAAATCAACAAGGATTAATATCAAAGGTCCAGCCAACTGTATGGGAAGGGTGCTTTCCGAAAGCGGTGGATTTTATTCAACAAGTTGTTTTTGTGCAATGTTGAAATATGTAAATTTTTAACAATAGAAGGAATAAAAGGGATAATAAAAGGATTTTATTCTTCCATTTTAAAAACAACGAAACAATATTTAGTTTGTCCTGTTATCCTAGGTCTTCTATATTCCACTAGAATTAAACAGGTAAACAAATGTAATCGTCAGTGCGCAAAGACTTCAAGAACACTGGTCATATTTTGAAGCATTTCAAAGAACATTAGACCTTTTTTAAAAGTGTACAATGGCCAAGAATTGAATATCGAATATTATTACAGACGTAGCACTTTCCGTAACAGATGTGAACCTATACGAGTACGTGCTATGTAAATCAGGGCAGTATGCCATTTCAATATGGTATCAGAGTTATTGAATTACTTCATGGGTATTTAGTTTTTCTATTTACTTTGTATCACGAAGATTGTACCTGCCTTTACAAAGTCATGCTATAAGTTGTTAGTTTACTTTTCTTTATTTATATGATTATTTGGCTGGTTATTAACAGCTGTACATTAATGAATTCTATTTTCCTGTTCCTGCTTTGTTTACATGCATCTTTATAACGATAAAAATGGCTATCTGTCATTTAAGGGGATGGTTGGTTAGTTGGCTGGTTTAGATTAAGTCAGCTTGGCAGGTTGTGAAAAGGAATAAAAAGCCAGGTGTGGACCATCGGACTCTGTCCAACCAACAGAGGCGAGAGGATGGACAAGGATACGGTTGTTATGGAAATTCAGTTGGCTGTCACATAAAGCATTAAACATTAGATGCATTATTATTATTATTATTATTATTATTATTATTATTATTATTATTATTATTATTATTATTATTATTATTATTATTATTATTATTATTATTTGAATTCGAGTGTTTTATTATTGTCATTGGAGCTGATTTGCCAGATAGACAACACCTTTGTCGGCAATGACTCCAAAACTGATGTAAATTTGATGTGAAGGACCTTTCCAGTATGCATCAAAGTGTGTGGTACAATTTAGCAGGCATCTGTCTATCAATAATGGCATTAAAAACTGACCCTCTCACAACTAGTTCCAGAAAAGTGTCAGCACGTTACAATGTTGTCAGTCAATACAGAGCCTGTAAAGCATATTTCATGACGGTACTTACATATTATAATACAGTTTTAAGTTCAAATTACTGCAGCAGGCATCCGTGTTTTGCAGTATCGCCAATATATATTTATTCTGTGCAAATTCATTTCAGCCCAAATCAATATCCCAAACAGATTTAGCAAGGATCGATCGAGGGGAAACTCATTTCAGCATGTATCAGAATCACACAAAATTGTCACAAGTATTGACCGCGCGAAGACCCGTATCATCAACACCCACATTCCACATAAAGTGTAATACGAAATGACATACGCATGTGGAGTAGTAATGCATTGAAAACGGAGTCGATCCATTACTGTGACTGATATGTAAAGTTGAACGTGTGTTATGATTTATACGATTAAAGTTATTAAGTCAGAACCCTACGTCATTTTAAAACATCGACGAGTTTATATAAACATTTCGATATTGAACTATTATGACGCCAGATTTGAGAGAGAGAGAGAGAGAGAGAGAGAGAGAGAGAGAGAGAGAGAGAGAGAGAGAGAGAGAGAGAGAGATGCTACTTGAATTCCTAAGTACTGGCTAAGTTATGAAAAAAGTCTTACAGGAGATCCGCTCATCATCAAGGAAGAACGTTGCATGCCATAACCTTCGTTGGTTAATGTAGGAAGACTTTGGATATAAGAAAAAAAGATCGTTGATCTTTAGAAGGTATATTATGAGCGATAGTGAGAGTTGAATGACTAAAACTGGCGAAGAAGAGTGTTCATAATTACAAAAGAATGCTGTTAATCATTACAAAAAGAGTGTTGTTAATTTTTACAAAAGGAATGTGTTGGTAATTAAAAGAAGAACGCTTTAGTGCATTAACGCTGAAAGTTGGAAGAAAACAAGCAGCGTCGGATATCAAAGAAAACAAAAGTTAAGGATCATTGGAAACTGAATGATGGAGAACTAGTTAGAGGGTTGATGATCACTGAAAATTGTAGATAAAATGTTGAGAATCATGGTAAACTGAATCACTAATGTTGAGGATCACTTCCAGTATAAGAGAGAACGTCAGATGTAACTGAAAATTGAAGGAAGTCCGTCGATTTCAATGGAAATTGAAGGAAGAAAGTTGAAGGTCATTGGATATTCTACAATAAAATGACGAGGGTCACTGAAGATGAATGAAATGTGTCAGAGATCACAAGAAATTGGAGGAAAAATGCCAGACATAATTGAAAATTAAAAGAAGTAAACCGAACGTCACAGAAAATTGAAGCACGAGCGTCAGCAATCACTGAGAATATGGAAGAAGGTCAAGGACTGCTAAAAAATGAAATCAGAACGTCGAGGATCTTTACGAAGTGAGAGGAAGAAAGTCGAGAATCATTGACAATAGCAGAGAAAAACGAGAGAACCATTGATAATTGAAAGCATAATGTAGAGGATCACCGAAAATTGAAGGAGTAGCGCCGAGAACAATTATACTTGAAAGAAGAAACCTATGATCATTGGAAATTGTTATAAAAAAAATGTGCAATATGTGATGATGAACTTTGAGACTTATGAAAAACTGACGGAAGAGCATTAAGCACCGTAGGAAATTGGAGGAGAAAAATCGAGGAGCTCTGAAAGCTGACGGCAGAATGCCGAGAACCTTAAAACGAACAGTGAGGAAGGACCGTCGACGATAATTAGGGAGAACGTCGTAAATCATGGAAAATTGATTGAGGGGCAAGAATCATTAAAAATTGAAGGTAGAAAGTCGAGGGAATTTGAAAATTGAGCTATGGATGTATGTCATCACTGAAAATTAAGTGGAGAACGACAAGGATTATTGAAAGTTGAATGAAGAAGGACAAAAACACTGAAGGAAGAAAGTCGAAAATTATTAATATTTGACGGAAAGTTGAATGAAGAAGGACGAAAACACTGAAGGAAGAAAGTCGAAAATTATTAATATTTGACGGAAAGTTGAATGAAGAAGGACGAAAACACTGAAGGAAGAAAGTCGAAAATTATTAATATTTGACGGAAAGTTGAATGAAGAAGGACGAAAACACTGAAGGAAGAAAGTCGAAAATTATTAATATTTGACGGAAAGTTGAATGAAGAAGGACGAAAACACTGAAGAAAGAAAGTCGAAAATGCTTAATAATTGACGGAAAAACACCGATGACCATTTTAGAAAAAATTTTTACGATCATAGCAAATTGTATGAGATCATCAGGTACCATTGAAATTGACATGAAGCACGTCGAATACATTTGAAAAGGAAGAACGACAAGGATAGTGAAAAGCTGAAAAAAGAAATAACTTGATAATGAAGGAGCAAAAAATTGATAACTGAATATACGTCTTCACCGTCAAGAATCAAAGAAAGAAATCCAAGGACAGTTTCAAAATCTGTTATAGATATCGGTCTAGCTGATAACCATCCCTGAAAAAATAATATTAAAAGTGTACAAACCCGATATTTACCTCTTTCCCATCGTTGGATATGTGAGTTTCGAGTCCAACGAGGTTCTTCATAAAGATCTAAAGTAAGCTTTTCCCGGAGGTTTCCCACATACCTTTCTATATGAGGGGGAGAGGGAAGGGGAGGGATGAGTCCGGTAATGGCTTATTGGTGGCACTCCAATATGCTTTACTCGGCTCTTATAGGGTCTTTGACGATCGCGGAATGCTATTACTTTTTTTTAATACTATTTGGTTTTGTTCTGCCGCCTATCTTTATATCAAAGCCGATGGGATGGGCAATCTGATGTTCTTACGTAGCCCAGGCGAATAGGTCAAAGGAAATGTGCAAACATCGAAGAAATGTTGGAGCCGAAGAAAATATATGAATCTGTACTTTATTATTTTCGAGCTGAGATCACAATTTCTGATATAAGTAAAAGGGCAAAAATTCAATTTTTACCAGAGAATCGATCTGCAGACATTGAACTTCTTGTTTGATGACGTATAACATCGAAAAATAAAAACTGGTTTAAAGGTACCATGACTACTGGCATTATCAGTTTCGATCCAAACGGTCAACTCTACTGCATCTGCAGCTGAAGCTGTAAATGTCGCGTGAATGAAAGATGATAGGAAGATAGGTCTTTCCGTAGATGCTTTTAGGAAGTATGGCATTTTTATGATAAGGGAGGACAGCGTGTAAACAAGAAAAAACGTGAAGTCTCAAGAAAGTACAGATCACTTTTAATTACCATAGACATGAAATAACAGGGCCTTCCAAAGACCCCCTTTGCATTCGGCTGGTAGGACAGAACAAGATGAGGAGCAGAGTGCGTGAGCGACACTGCTTTAAAAAAATTCAAAGTACAATTCCATAGTCAACAGTGGAAGTAATGAACATATTATTCATGAGACTAATAAAGGTTAAGAGGAAACTTAAAGTACAACAGAAGAGAAAAGGTATTTGACATCATACCATATAACCGACTAGTAACGAAAAAGCGTAACCTTGACCCATCTACATTTCTGTGACTAAGATATGAGGGAAAGGGATAAATAAAGTACAACAGAAGAGAAAAAAAATGGAGTTTGCTAGGTTATTATATCTGCAACTATGTAGCAAGTTTGAGAAAGAGAGAATAAAGTACTATAGAAAAGAAAAAGTGGAGCTGGCTTCCTTAATATATCTGCGACTAAGAAGTCAAAGAAAGGGGGATAAAATTACAAAAAAAAAAAAAGAGGAAAAAATTGAAGTGACCCACTTTCCATAACTTCAACTAGTAAGAGGAGAAAGGGAGAAAGTAAAGATGAAAATTTTAGCCGAAATCCCTTACTATATCTTCAATCTGGGAGTGGGAGAAAGCACGAGTAAAAAAAAGAATTTTAGCTCACCTTCCTTACTACGTCTGCCAATAGGAAGTGGCTCCCTGGTTCCCGCAATACCTGACCTTTCAAGAGGGGCGTGATTTGTTGCATTCGGATCCATGCCCACTTTTTTCCTCTGCACCAAACCGCTATTTGATTTCTGTTGTGACTTGGGTTGAATAAAGGCCATAGTTTGCCGTCCTATTGGTCCGCACGTGGAAAAGTAAAATGCCTTTCCGCGGTGAGTACAGCCTATTTAAATGGTGTTACCATATACAGTACTATTTTTGTTTATTGTTTTTTTTTTTCCAACACTGGAAAAGCAAAGTAGATTGAGGAAAAAAGAAAGTGTAAATTTTTTGGCGGCGGGTTTTATACTCATGTCCCTCCATTCAGCTTAGCATCTAAGAAGGAAAAAATCAAAGGAAAATAAACAGCATTAACGCATACGAAGCACTGAGAAAACATGATTATCCTTCACATGTTTGTATTATTTCTTCGATGTGAAAGTTGATGGGTTTTAACGGACATAAGGCAAACTGATTCGTAATAAAGGAATAAAAGTAATTTTTTATATAAAGATTGGAATTAATGCACACTTTTACAACAGATACGACCCAAGAAAGATTAATTGTAGGAATTTTCGTGTTAACTGGTTCCCTTTTCTTCTTGAAATAGCCAGCAATTTAGCTATTCAGTACGGCAACGGTGGAGCAAATAACGCTGTCTTAATTGCATTATGTTAGTATCTTTGTGAGGCACAAAATAGATTTTCCTCAAAACATCCGCAAACTATGATGTACATATAAAAAAAAAAGTCTAAGCTATAAGTTGTGAGTTACGGCATTTCTAGGCTAGAGGTATTTCCTTCTTGTTAAAAACTCGAAAACACAAGTTTTCCAATGATGGCTCACACTTTTTGTGTTAACTGTTTTGCTGTACATAAAAAAAAAAAACACGGATAACGAATAATCTGTAATATATTTGTTCTGAGGTAAATATGAGTTTTCTTTCACGTTCTTTCCTAAGAACGTCAGACAGAAGTGAAAGTCTGCGTCGCCTTCAATGTAGCATTTTTTGTATAGGCATTTCCACTGTGAGAAATATTGTTTAGAATATTGTCATTCTTTTGATATTCTTTGATTTAGAAATAAAACCTTTCAAAAAGATGAAATGTTTCTTACATATGGACCTTTTTCTATGAGAAAGATCTATTTTTATTAGGAGTCTTCTTTTTTACAGAATAAACGCTATTTTATATATATAAGAAATTTCATGTAAAAGGAATATCTTTTTCAAGGAAACCTTTTCTCCCATAAAACGGTTTTCTATATGTATAACGTATTTCCCAAGAAGAGATAATTTTCTATAAGGGTTTATTTTATAAAGCCTCTTTTGTGTTGTATAAACATTTCTTAATAGGCAAACTTTTTATCTGAACATCTTTATATCGTCCCTCTTATAATAACACTTTTATCATGATTTATCATGAAAAAAAGGAATACTTTCTAATCATAAAGAACATTTTTTTTAGATAAGGTTTTGTAATCGTTTTTCAATAAAACTAAATCATCGTCATAATAACAAACATATAAAATCATATCTCTTTTGATCACCCACACACAAACTATCTACGTACATTTTGTTATGTTGGCCGTTGCTCTCATTTAAAATAACCGATGGATCTTTGTGTCAAAAGCGAAGAAAAAATAATGACAGTGAAATTTAGCCCAAATAAGGCATCGCAAATGCAATGGATTGGAAATGTACTAAATGATGAAAACGAGTAGTCTGACACTGAGACCTCTTCTCACCCATCACCATAGAGAAAACTATGTTCGACTAATGACCCAGACAACAATTTAGGCACTACTTATTAAAACTCATCGTGTATTCCTTGAACTTATCAGCTGTTATTGCACCTGGTAGCTAGCTGACCATCGTGAGTTGTATCCTTGGCGGAAAAGGGAATGAGGACACAATCTAAACTTAAAATACTTCTGGATATATATATATATATATATATATATATATATATATATATATATATATATATATATATATACATATACATATACATATACTGTATATAATATATTTCTACAAGTATTCACTTCTTGCCACCCCTTCATGCTCAAACTCGGTAAAATAACACCCAGATCAGGAAACGCCCTTGATACGCCTCCCTGTTAATTAAATTTTTCCCATTAAATGAGTTAGGGTCTGCACTTTCCCTATCTAAATTTCTGCTCTCAAGACGAGAGAACAGTAATTCCGACACGGAGCCTTCAATTCCCGGCCACGTGGGCCTCACTAAGCCTCCGCAAAGCGCTTAACTTGAGCTGTTTTTCCCAAGACACTCTTTCTTCAGCCGATCCCTCTTCTTCCCACACAGGATCTGTGTTTCCAGGTTGAAACGTGAAACTGCCCGAAGTCGGAATTAACAGGAATCGTCCTCCCCAGCCAGTACACCTGAATTGCTTGGGCCTATGAAAG
>NC_089744.1:11807500-11835000 GCF_040412425.1 Macrobrachium rosenbergii
ATATATATATATATATATATATATATATATATATATATATATATACATATATATATATATATATATATATATATATATATATATATATATATATATATATATATATATATAAGGGTCCCACAAAGACCTACACAATCGTCCATCTTACCTGGCCATATAAACTCGTACCCTACGGGCATCTGCTCTGCACAACAAGCATCTCCTGACATATGTGCTAAGGACAAGCATATAAGAAACACAGCCAACAGCATACATCCTTTTTGTGTATATTGTCATTTGTTACATCCAATGTATCATTCCTAACAGAGGCAATACAATATCAGCTTTCCAGCTATATATATCAGAACTCTGTTAGCAACTTGTCAGTATATAAAATTATGTACCATTCTCCATTCTCAAAGAAATACAAGTGACTGTCTGTTGATCTCTATTTTGTTTGCCTCGTGTCAGGCACTACATTTCCACTTGCATGAACCCCTGACCTTTTTGTTGTTGTTTTGAATAAATGACTAAGTTTGTAGATGCTGCCTCTTACTCACGCCTTCACTACATTGGTAACAATGGAAATGACCAGCCCTGCCAACCCCAATGATACCAGCCTCTCCAGTGAAAGTGTCGCTGCCGCCCCCATACATCTGCCCCCCTTCATGCCCCACAACCCAGAAGCTTGGTTCTTCAGAGCTGAAAGAATCTTCTAGTCCAAGAAAATCACCTCCTCAACACACAAAGCAGATGCCATCCTCAAATTCCTGCCAGACGACATCTTTGAGCAAGTCGCAGAATGGCTCACAGAACTCAAAAGCCCTGTTACCTACGAACCACTGAAGGACCAGCTGAAGTCATCATTCAGCATGCCACTCGCCATAATAGCCAAGAAGTTCTTGCACAACGTGGGGGCAGCCATACAAGATGAACAGCCACCACACCTCTACAAGCAATTACAGCACCTGGTAATGCTGCCCGCTGCAAACGGCCAACCCGAGTCAACCCTGGACCTTATGAGAGAGATCCTCCTCACAAAACTGCCCCGCCAAACTGTGGCGGCCATGCCCAACACCTCCACCATGCCCATTAAGGAATTCCTAAGACTGGTAGACACAGTACACATGGCCCACAAAACAGCGGAGCCCATCCAGCCACCCATAGCAGCAGCAACATGATGGTCCCAGAAGTCAACCGACATGGAATCCGACAGCAACCCAGATGGACCAGCTGCCTCCATCCAAAAGCAGTGCTTCCCCAAACAATTCAACAACGGAAAGACCACGCAGAATAAAAATGAACCACCAGAGGGAATGTGCTTCTTCCATCGGAAGTTCAGAAGAAAGGCCCGCAAATGTGACAAAGGCTGACTATTCTCAAAAAACATGCAAGAGGGTCGCATCAGCGACCCAAACAACTAAACATCAGCGGTGAGCAGACCGACTGCCTCATAAGAGAAACTGCACCTGCTTTCTGCTGTGTTTCTTCCAGGTACGAACACAAGGGCTCAATGTGCTTCTTCATAAAGGGCGAGAAGTCGAACACAGAATTCCTCGTTGACACCGGGACATGCAAATCATTCATGCCAGCCAGCCTGCACAAACGACTCAACTCCGCCCCACCCACCAACATCCATGTATCCACCGCTAGCGGAGCGCCACTCAAGACAAATGGGAGGCAGACCATGATACTGGCATTCAATGGGCAGACGTAATGTTAGCACTTTTAGGAGCAGATTTCCTAAAAGAACAGAACCTGCTGGTGGATGTAGCATCAAAACAACCGATCCCGAAAACTGCCCCGGTATCATCACTACAACAGCAGATACGACAAACCATACCCATTGCATCAGCCACCCCACTGCCAGAAATACACCGCCTCCTACAGGAGTTCCCAGAGGTCTTCAAAGACAAACTGCAGCACGACTTAACTAGACCAGCAAAGCACAACATCCAGCACCACTTCAGATGTTTGGCCCCAGAAAACCTTGCCTATGCCAAACAAGTATTCAGGGAAATGGAGACGGCAGGAATATGCCAGAAAGCTCCCGGCCCATGGGCATCCCCCTCCACATGGTACCAAAACCTGATGGAACATGGTGGCCGTGCGGAGACTATCGGTGGCTAAACGTTAAAACAAAGCCCAACAGATACCCTTCGCTGAACGTAGCAGACATCACCACCCAAATGATTGGAGCTAAAGTCTTCACAAAAACAGATCTGCTTAAGAGACACTTCCAAATTCCAGTAGCAAAGGACAGAGAAGACAGCAATTATCACCCCCTTTGGCACCTACATGCTCAGTTACAGTTCCTTCAGCCTTTGGAACGTGGGGGCAACCTTCAAAAGACTAATGGACGAGCTTCCAGGCGATCTTCCCTTCTGCGTTGTTTATGTCGACAACATCCTCGTGTTTAGCCCCAACTTCAAGCAATACCTAAAACACATCAGAAGGGTGCTAGAAATACTCAAAGAAAACGGACTGTAGTAAGGGAAGATAAATGCGAGCGGGCAAAAACAATGGTGGAATTCATGGGACATCAAATAAGCCCAGACGACATCAAACCCCTCCCAGCAAAAGTAAGAGCAATCACCGACTTCCTGACACCAACCACAATCAAAACAGTACAAGAATTTTCAGGACTAATTAACTAATATCATCGATTTATACCCAATACTGCTAAAATCATGAGTCCAATATACAATTGTTTAAAAGTAAAACCCAAAAATTGTTGGTCAAATATTCAAGATAATGCATTTTTATCAGCAAAGTTGGCAATAACCTCTGCAGCCACATTAATCTTTCTTCTCCCCCATAGGTTCCTCACTTTGACAACTGATGCAAGTAACATGGCAATGGGCGCGTGGTACTGGAGCAGGATACAAATGATGGTCATCGACTGCTGGCGTTCTTCAGCAAAAAGTTAATGACAGCCGGACAAAAGTTCTCCAAATTTCATAGAGAGTTGCTGGCAGTCCACAAAGCCATCCACCACTTCCACCACATGCTTGAAGGACGGCAGTTCGTCATACAAACGGACCACCAACCCTTAGTGCAAGCCTTCACAAAAACCACAGACACAAGGTCAGCACAACAGCAGCATCACCTGTCAGCAATAGCTGAACACTCCTGCACCATCAAGTACATGAAGGGGTCTTCAAAAACCATGGGTGATGCACCATTGAGAAACTGCACCAACACCATCCAGATCGGGATAGCCTATCCTGAAACAGCAGAAGTGCAAAAAGATGATGTGGAACCTACAGCAACTACGTCAGGACAATCCCACCCTCACGTGGAGTGACCTGTCCATCAACAAAGGAGAGATGACCATCGCCTGTGAAACAAATACCAGATGCTCTCGCCACTACCTGGTAGCAGGTCACAACCTGTCCCACCCATCAGGCTGAGCAACTGCCTGAATTGTAGCAGAACTGTACACCTGGTGGGGAATGAAAGCTAACATCAACAAGTGGACGAGAGAATGCCTTCCGTGTCAGACATCAAAAATAACAAGGCATGTAGAGAGCAGAATAGGAGAGTTCCACTCAATACACTACTGGCTCGCCCACATTCACATCAACGTAGTGGGCCCCCTACCCCCCGCCAAGGAGTACAGATATCTATTCACTTTCATCGACAGAAATGCCAGGTGGCCAAAAGCAATACAGATATGGCAACAAATGGTGGAGAGTTGTGTGAAAGCAACATGGAGTCCCACAGATCATCACAAATGACAGGGGGTAAAGATAGTACACACGATGGCATACAATCCAGAACCCAACGGCATCGTTATAAGGCTACAGCGATCATTGAAAGCATCACTCACCAACAGATGTCAAGGCAGGAGTTGGAGAAAGGAGTACCTTGTGTCCTACTGGGCCTGAGAACATCACCACATGCTGCATTTGATGCATCTCCAGCAGAAGCCCTATACAGGCAAGCATTAACACTGCCAGCAGACATCTTTCAACATCCAACGAGCCCAACATCCCCATCCAACATCCGTAAAGCATTAGAGCGAATCATGCTGGCCAAGATTAGTTACAACATGGCCAGAAAAGTGTATGTCCAAAACAAACTGCAGAACGTAAAATATGCATTCATATGAGTGGATACACACACAGCCATCCCTCTCCCCCCACCTACTTGGGATCATACCGGGTCATCCAATGAAAAGACAAGGCTTACCAGATGACAGCTGACGGCAGGACTATCTGGGTCTTCATCGATCACCTCAAACTAGCATACCTCCCAGATGCTAACCTACAACTGCAGGCCTCTCTAAGGGGGGTGTCCTATAGGGTCACACACGGACCTACAAAATCGTCTATCTTACCTGGTTGTCTGAACACACCCTACAGACATCTGCTCCTCACAACAAGCATCTCCTGACATACATGCCAAACACATGCATATAAGAAACACATCCAACATCATGCATCTTTTTATGTACACTGTCAACCATAATCATGTCATGTCAAATGTATTATTCCTAACAGAGGCAATATAATGTCAGCTTTCCAGCTATATCTATCGGAACTTTGTTAGCAACTTGTATATAAAATCATGTACCATTCTCTATTCTCGAACAAACACAATTGACTGCATGTTAATTTCTATCTTTTTAGTCTCGTGTCAGGCACTACATTTCCGCTCTCAAGAGCGCTTGACCTTTCTGTTGTTATGAATAAATGAGTAGACGCTGCCTCTAACTCATGCCTTCTAATATCGCTAATATATATATATATATATATATATATATATATATATATATATATATATATATATATATATATATATATATATATATATATATATATATAATATATAATATATATATATAAAATATATATATAGTGTATAAGAAAATATAGACGGAGGGGTCAGACAGTTCTAAGATGATCTGCACTAAATTCAGTGGAGAGTGATGATGTGGTAGAATGATAATATAATTCCGGTGTTTTAAGGAAAGAGGAGAGGAAGACCTAAAGAGTGATGTACAGACGGAGTGGACAAATAATAGTTTCAATAAGCATCACGTATTATGGGATGTGCAAGAGAAAGGTGAGTAGCGAAGTGTGTGGGTAGCTCGATATTCAGGGAGATTAGCTATGCGTGTCTGCGCAGGGGTTCAGCTTGATTCAATATTCAGAGGGTGAATCCGGCTGCAACTATTGTCTTATTTTTTCCAGAGCAACCTCCTCTTGGGAGTAATAGTAAATGATATATTTATCTATGCATCTACCAATCTATATATCTCTATTTAAACAGATAGACTGGTAGATGGATATATTGATAGTTATAGTATATAATACGTATATATATTTATGTGGGTGTGTGTGTGTTTTTCTTTTGCATACTAACCTACGAAGTAACACTTAAATAATCAATAAATAATCAAGTAACCACAAAGGCAACACATCTGATATCTACACAAAAAGCCATACTATTCCTCTACTCATTTCTCCCGAAAAGTTTTGTTTTTATTTGTGGAAAAACTCAAATGGGTTTGCAGTGCATTTAAGGTTTACATAAACTTCTGTTTAAGGAAGCATTACATCTGTTCCACCAAGTTCAACAGGGACTGTGTAAACAGTGTGCTTATTGTATTGTATGGAGAGAGAGAGAGAGAGAGAGAGAGAGAGAGAGAGAGAGAGAGAGAGAGAGAGAGAGAGAGAGAGAGAGAGAGAGATGCGACTTATATAGCTTTTTCTAGTCAGTAATCAAGTTAGAAATATATGGATAGACAGGCAGACAAGAAGAGCAATATAAAATAGATGGCTTGCGCTTGTGTCATTTATCAGTCAGGATCAGAGAGAGAGAGAGAGAGAGAGAGAGAGAGAGAGAGAGAGGATGTCCTCGCTAATTATAATCATTGTGATCACTTAATCACTTTAATGCACACCAGCCACTCTCACCTCTTCGCCGCAATATACTTTCCATTATTGGTTGTAGGCATAAGGGTTAGGCCTAATGCAGACGCTGTCTCCACCTTTTAAAGATAAGCCTACATTTGACTGGGAAATACGTCTGGCTGGATGCAATCACCTTATGGCTGTCATGAATAAAAGATGCAAAATGAAGAGACCCGTGGGAGTGAAAGAATATGTAATTCATGGATCTGAAGTACTGTTCCACAAGTATTAAAGATCCGATGGAGACAAAAATCTACTTCAAATAAATTTTCGTCCAGATTAGAAGACAGGAAGACTTATGACATATCTCGCGCTACAAACTCGGTAAATAAGCGAAAGGTATAATTTAACGTTATACATATATATATATATATATATATATATATATATATATATATATATATATATATATATATATATATATATATATATATATATATATATATATATATATATATATATATATCTTTAAATATAAATTTGCTTCAATCTAGAAGACATTAGAAGGTCATTTAGGCAATTTAAGATCTCCTGAAGTGGCAATTCTTTGTTGAAGCCTAAAGGACTTGATGTAAGAAACCTATTGGTCTATAAAATCTCATCAATATATTATCATCAGGCTGAAAGACATCGAGTCCTAAAAGTTGACTTCAGCTTCCGGGCTGACCTCGTCACCTGTTATCAGCTATGACATCTTTGCAAACTTGCAGAGGAAAATAAGCCCTTTTATCCCTCGAGCATTTATGTCCCTACGCAATAAAAGTTCACGGGTTTCCGATAAAAGGAAAAAATAGGAAAAGACTTTAGCCGTCTCGATACATAAAATTTACAGCAGCTGTGAAGGGGATAGATGAGGCTCAAGTGTTCGAGAAAGAGAAAGAATAGATGATCTGGGGTTCTTTTCCCCCGGACTCATCACTTTTATTGTTGTTTTTTAAAGGGCATTGTTCCAGATGAGTGGCAATTATACAACGTGGCGCCGGCTCCAAAGGAGTTCCAAAAAGTTCTTGTCACAAAAGTTAAAGGCCGGTCCCTATTCTTCCAGTGACATGAGGGGTTGCTGGAATGTTGGATTTTAACCCTTTACATAAGTACCTTAAAACATAGACAGCTACAAAAGCTATTTTATATCAGTTGCAACTTTTAGAATCTTGATAATTCAATGCAAGATAACTTGGGTAACGAATAAGTGTTTAAACTTGATAAAATTTACTCGAGTACTGGTTTTGACTTTCATATGTGATGTTAAAAAATCGACAACTTAAAATGTTTTAGACTGAAGGTGAGATGGAAATGTTACTTGTGGGCTGTTAAAACTCTAGAAAGCGCAAGACATAGGAAAGATAAAGGTGAAGGTATTTGTTGCAAGGTAAACGAATTCGAAATGGTGATCGCAGTACTACACAGCTATATCAATTTCTGTTGCAGGCGACGGTAGTACACCTCTCTTTTATACTATATCCAGTTGCATTTCTCGGGGATCTGTTTTCTTTTCTTTTTATTTTCTTTTATTGCAATTAATAATGTGCAGATTATTTTGGTCTGCAACAAACATCCTATTTTTTCCCCAGTCCTCTTTGGATCTTGTTCTCTGTCTTCGTAAAGCGTTATGTTATAAATGAGGCTCTGAGGGTATCTCTACATCTGATGGACGAAATTTAGTTCAATTTAATAATACAAAGATTAATTTCACTCTTAGTCGCACATTCCCTCTACCTTCTTATTAAAGTTGCTACTTGTATTCTCTTCAAATTTCTATCAGTTTCAGCGTGGATGGGGACTAGCGTGCCTGTCTCAGAAGTAATGACAATATTCAAGTGATTTTATAACTGCATCATATTGATGGTGTATGAAGTACACTTTGTTATCCTGCATTTCCTTGCTCGAAAGATTTTGTGAGAATATAACATTTTCTCTAATTCCCGGAAACTATCTGTGTAGTATACAGGAGTATTATATGGATATACCTGTTTTACTCAGTATGATTACCATCCCTAGCACGTGATACTGATTTCTTATCTTGGGAGGTTTTCATGATTCTGTCCTTCTAGACAGAGCTAAGTCAAAAGCCAAACTCTATCTCCACCACCAGGCCTTATTAAAAGAATATCACCAAAACATGTTTTGAACATCGAAATACAATAACAGTAGATAAAAGTTCCGCCAGAGACAAAAAACAAATCAGTTACGTACTACCGTAGAGAAGAAAGTAGAGGTCCTCTACAGTAGGCAATTCCAGGGGGCAAGGCTCTACTGGAGAGAACAGCAAAAAAGAGTAGACATCTACGATCTCCACGGCTATATGTATGTTCACAAACGGTACGGCTTGGTACTTTTCTGGCAAGACCATTCGGGGTTTGGTAGCCCTTGCCCGTCCTGACCTGAGCATTTTGCAACAGAATTATCTATCAGTCTATCTATCTATCTACAAGACAACATATTGTCATTCTACCTACCTATCAATTTTCGTTCAATATTAATTAACTCTGTTACCTGTTAGATTTTTCTATGTGACAGGCATCATAGACCCTAGATTTTTGACTTTGTATTTATACATTAATCAGCTATGGAATTCTCTCGCAACGCCTGTTTTCCCCTGATGTGAAAAATAGGAATCAGTTTTGCGGCTCTGAAGCCAGATTTTTCCCTTAAGTAAAAAAAAAAAAAAAAAAAAAAAGCAAAACGGCATCAACAGAGGACTCGGCGTTATCACAGGGATTTCCAACACCCGGATGAAATTGGTGTAACTGAAACGAACAGAAGAACATTGTTGTCGATTATTCCCCGTAACGAACGCTCAGATGTACGGTACATCTGTACAACTGCCATAGAGATCTTTGGCGAGGAAAAGGGTGATTGTTTCCAGAATGGGAGAGAGAGAGAGAGAGAGAGAGAGAGAGAGAGAGAGAGAGAGAGAGAGAGAGAGAGAGAGAGAGGATCAGCATGCAGGCTTCTGTTTTTCTTCTTTAAGTGAGATTGTAGCATTGTTTTTTCGGAAGCGCCGGGTGTCGAGATGCTGTTGTCCTACAACGCCCTTTGTGTTTTCCTGTTGTTTTCTCGTGTTGTTGCATTTGGAAAACAATGCAGACTTGCTATCGAAAGGTGTAAATACATTGTTCATGCGCAGTAATTCTTCTGCAACGCGAACCGTTCGTTGACCTCTTTCCTAACTTTTTCATCATGCGACCTCATATAAACCAGAATGTTTTGAAGAATCACTTATACATAATTGCAGTAAAAGCGTCTTTCATTAAAGTAATATCCAATTAGCTTTCTGGAATGCAGATTATTTTCCTGTCTATAAATTTCAATAAAAAACAATTCCTCTGCCGCTGACACATTCACACTAATTACTGAATCGTAGCTGACCTCGGTGACGTAAACTTTCGAATGAACCATTTCATACACCTACACAGTAGGGCCATCAAGATTATGTCGAACCCCTTACTCACGCTGCGCCATTCACGTCTTTCTTGCACGTACTCACATTCTTCCCTGGAGATCAGGGTACTTTCTCTCCAGCGATCTTCTTACTGTTTATCCAGAATTTTGTAGGCATTCCTCTCCTCCTCTCTACTAACAGTTCCATGCTATAAACTCTTTTCACCAACCCATCGTCCTTCGTTCTTTCCGCACAAACAAACTGTCTGAAAAACACTCAGAATTTTCCCTTCATTCCCACTAAATATTTTGCAACCTTTTCTACATATCCCGACTTTTCTCCCTCTCATGGCACAAATATTGCGCGAACAGATCATCCCAACAGCTTCACTTTTCTGTTTTATCCACACTCAACATTCATTCTAACCTTTGCATTCACAAACACCTCATGTCATTTGTACACACCCTGCTTACTTTCTTGCGACTCAAATTCTCTTTCATCCTGTCATCATGTTATATTTGCTTACGAATACATTTGCAAATGAATGGCTATCATTATTCCATCATCTGTATTAACTCATTTATCTAGCTTTCTGGTTTCCATTCACCCTCATGACCTTACTCTTGCCCAGACCTTCTACTGGCTTCTGCAGTTTCTCTTCACTATCCTTAGTCAGCGTTGCATCATCTGCAAACATCATCCGTTCCCCACCCAATTCATGACTCATTTACTAATCCTGCAACTTTGCTTTTATAACTCTTCTTTCTCTGACTTCTCGTAACACTCCATTCGTAATCATATCGATCAGCTGCGGCACATTAGAATCCTCGTCCCTGTCCTAACACATAATTAAGTGAACTCTTTTCTTCACTATTTATCCCGTTCCGAAGCCTTTAATGGATGGAAAATACGAATTTCCAACTACTTTATATACATACACACATACATACATACACACACATATATATATGTGTGTGTGTGTGTGTGTGTGTGTGTGTGTGTAATTGTAATTGCCACAATGCCCTTTACTTCTAGCATTCTTCGCACTGCGAAAAATTCGACAAGTGAAGAGGACGCTGTGGTCAATACAGTTTACTAGTAAAAAGTGACCAGTAGATTCTATATATATATATATATATATATATATATATATATATATATATATATATACCTAATAAAAATATATACATACATACATACATATATTTACATATATACATACATACATACATACATACATACATACACACACACACACACACACACACATATATATATATATATATATATATATATATATATATATATATATATATATATATATATATATATATATATAATATATCCTCATACTTTTATATCTATTTTTCATACAATTTTCATCCCTTACTTTGAAACCTTTTAATTCTTAAGCAAAGCCTTGTATATTTGAAGGTGTCTTTTTGTGCTTATCATTTCTTAATTCTCTCAAGTTAACATGGTTTCCTATTTCTGTGCAGCAATTTTGAGCATTCTCATTTACATTTGTAGTTCATTTTCATTTTTGGTCTGAGTTCGCGCTATCAGTGGACACCTTTTTTCGTTATTGCGTTGCGAGTACGTTTTTTTTTTTTTTTTTTTTAATCTGGCAAAGTGAGGGACTCTTAAGTTTTCAGAAGAGGAATTGTTTAGTTGTATATTGTATATTGCTGGGCGCAAAATTTTTAAAAATTGCATTATGTCGAGATCATTTATTCTTATTGTTCCTAACGTAATCAGTTTTTGTGTTACTTAGGAAGAAATCTTCTGAAAAAATATTATTTATTAAGAATATTATTTTGTAAGTTTCTTCAGTTCAGTTTTAATTCTGCGGTACCAGTAATAAAAACAAAACATTTAGTGTTCGCTAAACGTAGCAGCCGTAATCGCTGGTGACGATAATAGGTCAAGTGAGATTTTAGTTATAGTCTATGGTAGGTTTTATCTCATTAGTGAAAGCAAATAAAGATATTTTTAAGATATTATAAAGGAAAACAAGCTGGCAAAAATGATTTTGATTGCATATTCACATATGGATCATCATAAGAATTGTGGTGAAAACCCCTTGCAATGGAACCAGGTATCAAAGTCTCACAAAAACGTGGTTAAAACAACTATATAAGAACTTTACTGTGTTGACCTTAGTGAAAAGGCAAGGTACTGTATCCATCACAGTAGGAATTCCACGACATCAGAAGAACCAGCAAAAGAATGTCTTATAGCCTTTGACGTTTATCAGAGGAATGGCTGCAAATACCTTGAATTTTTATAAGATTATCGAGTATATACCTTCAAAAGAATTATTTTTAACCAAATAACGTGGAAAAGTTCGATTTACTTTAAGTAGCAGCAAATTTACTGTGATTGTCACACGGGAATGGATGACACTTTCTTTAGAAAAAATACAACTTTTAATCTTTGAGTATCAACTAGAAAAAATAAAACTGTGAGGGAATGACAACACTGGGTACTTATGGGGTATTCTGTGTTTTGCCTCTGATATCAAAGGTTAGATTTAGCCTTATTTGCCCCAAAGAAGATGTTTATCAGTAGTATGACTGCTTCATGTTGAAGCTTCAATAACTAATGGTGTTTGCAGCAAAGTTTTTGTATTTTTTTTTTTTTTTTTTTTTAGTTTTAGTTAGTGCTGTAACAGCTCTCCTATGGAAATCAAAAAACTCAGCAGTGGCATGAATAATTTGCACTTGGTCATCCAGCGACCTTTATCGCTGGAGGAACGAGATAGAGCGGGTGGACCTCGACATTAGACTTACAAGCTGCAAACTTTGCAGCACTAGGTTCCCATCCAGAAACGGAAACACTGAATTTTTATGGCTCCTCTGGCACACCTCGCCCCTGCACTGTTGCCACACCTGTCGGACATAGCTTGGGAGGTGATGTCCTCCCTTCAGAGATTAATAATAGCCTTAAGGACGACCGCTGCTTCCACAAGGGCACGTGATGTGTCGAGATAATGAACTAGGCAGCTTTTGTATTCAGCAAAAAGGGAGCAAGGATTAGGGATGTGGAGGCATCAACTTATGTGGAATGTGTTCAGGAAATTTGGCAAAGGATATCGGGGACTTGTACCAGACGATGTAGGACACCTTGTGCCATGTTTGTCAAAATCGATAGATAGGCACTAGATGAGCGATATAAAAATGGGAAATAAACGTGATATAAATAAATATGGAGGTGAAAATATGTGAAAAAAATAAAGTTTAAAAAAGTCAGAAAAACTATGCTATTTTGACTCAAGAATAAATATTATAGTAGTGATTATTGGGGTGGAGAAGCATTACAGGAACATTTTTATCGTCTAGTTATATTAAAATTTAGTTACGCATTGCACCAGTTTCTGAAGCCCTTTTAGCTCTTTGTATTTTATTGTTTGATCACTGGTTTTGCACTATTGCGAAACGAATCAAGAATTTCCTATAAAAATACCTGTCTTATCTAATGATATTTGGTTTTCCAAAAACCTTCATAACTGCAGTAGGGTAAAAAAATTTTCACAAAAGGGCAAAATAGCAATCGCTCCTAGCACGAAATTATGCCAAGACATTCCTCTTTCCGATCCTGGTTCGGAGTCTATTGTGAAAAGGAGAGAAAGGAGCAATTATTCTTCATCTAATTTTGTAAAAGAATTTCCAAAAGAATTTCTGTGAAAATCGTCTCGAAAAACATTAAGAAATCATGAAGTTGTGCATTCGCTGCATGGCTGTTCTATATCCACCGAACCTATTAAACAAGGGATTTAAATCTATAACAGGCCTTAAACGCATTCTTAAAAGTCGACTGGAATACCCTGAATGACAACTGATCGGGAATAAATTTAGGATCACGCGAAACTCGATTTATTCCTGCACTGGTCGACAACGAGGAAGAAATTTCCCCGGGAGAGTATTTGCCAAACTTTATCATCGAGAAAGAGAAAGATTCATCATTTTTCAGAGACTTCACCCAAAGTTATACAGAGTGACAACCCAGCATACTTATGAAGAAAAATGGCGACTTTTATTTTGAAGGTGGTGCAAGCCTAAAATATATATTTTTAAAATTTTGGTTTCCCCTAGCAAAAAAATATTAGACTGTTTCTATAGAACACGCCTACACAAACCAAACACACACACACACACACACACACACACACACATATATATATATATATATATATATATATATATATATATATATATATATATATATACACAGTATATAAGATTCAGATAATGGTTTGGAAGTTAAAAAACATTATGAAATATGCTATTAAGTAACACAGCTTGTTATATATATACATATATATATATATATATATATATATATATATATATATATATATATATATATATATATATATATACATACATACTGCATATATGTACATATGTATGTATATATACACACAAACATATATGTGTGTGTGTGCATGTCAAAGGGACATACGACGCAGAAGCAAGAGACCACTGAGAAATGAAAGAGATTGGTTTTGCCTGTTGTGAGATATTAAAAAGGATTACTACATGACAGAAGAAATTTACGTTTCATATATGTTAGGATGAAAGCGCAGTACATACAAACAAACATACAGTCAAGAAAGACCGTCGACGCTTGCGAGAAAGCCAATCTTTTTCCGGGTGAGAGAAGATGAGCTTTTTACAATCTTGTTTTCACAGAAAACCTGATCAGGATTATTTCTTACTGAAAAATAGCAATCGTATTCTTTGGCTGTCTTTGAACCCAGTCTTAACTAGGCTCCTTAACATATTCCTTTCGGAATACATGGAGGGAGTTTATAAATTCATACGCTGTTATTTATATTTTTGGTAAAACTTTCATTTATAAATCTAACGTATATTTCATTCAGACATGCTATTGGTAGAATATATCGATTTGCTTAACGCCTGGCCGGTTAGTAACCTGATTATTATCTTCAACATAAACAAAAACTTCACCCGTATTTTGTGCATCTCTTACACGGTTTTGATGGTTTGAAATTCTTTTGTCCATTGATTTATCAGTTTCACAAACGTAGATTTGTCACAATAATTACATGGGCTTTGATGTATACGTCCGCTGGTACGGTCAGGAGAGTTCTTAATCAGAGCATTTTTCATTGTAACAGTGTTCTTAATTGACACATTTACATAAAAGTTCTCTAGCAGAGAGGCATTATCTTTAAAGTTATTGCAGTTTAGCAGTACAAGGGCATTTTTTGAATAATATGTTTCTCTGTTTTTATTACCTTAAAAATAGCCGCTTGCCTTATAATCAATCAACATCAATATCATCGTCAATACATTCAAGGCTACATATATGTGATGCTCTGAAAAACATCAACGTGAACAGCGATTTTTTAACTTTACTGATGCGCCCGGTATATAACAGAATATATGCGGAAATATTGTTACGCTTTCTGTGTACACTAAATTTTTCAAAATTACTGACTCTAGGAATCGGCTAATCCAAAAAGGAAAGGCAAAATTCATTTTCCATCTCGATAATGAATTTTATTGATAGCGCTGATTCATTTAATGTATCTAAGAATATGTTAACGTTTTTAGTACTCGGTCAAATACGATTTATTTTGTCACTACATCTAAACCATTTTATATTTTCTGGAGTAGTATTGCTTAATATTCTTAATATTCTGCTTAATATTCAGAGTTCCCTACAGAAGATACCTGGTGCAGGTGATAGTTTTCCCCATGGTCATACCAAAATTTTTAGAGCAATATTTCTTATTAAATATAATCTTATATTCGTTTGCACAAACTTTAATTTATCTTATTAAGGTATTCTTAGAGAATGGTATATCCAACCATCTGCTATCTAGGGTTCCAGATCAATTTTCTAACTAATCATCTTTGAAAACTTTGATGAGTAATGATGTTAAGGGCCTTTTTAACTGTTTTCATGTTTATGTACTATGCTTTAATATAGGCATATATACAATGTAAATGGCTTTTACAGTGTAACAGTCCCTGGAAAAGTCTTGATAGACGACACTAGTCAGGGCCAAATCCTCTGCTTCATTTATTTATATATATATATATATATATATATATATATATATATATATATATATATATATATATATATATATATATATATATATATATGTTATATATATATGTTTGTGTGTGCGTGTATACATACGAATGCATATTTCGTTCAGCATATATTGCAGCCTGCATGTATGCTGAGTCATATCCAGCACTTGGATGACATAATTTTCATATGCATAAACACACACACACACACACACACACACACATATATATATATATATATATATATATATATATATATATATATATATATATATATATGTGTGTGTGTGTGTGTGTGTGTGTGTGTGTGTGTGTGTGAAAATTATGCATATGAAAATTATGTTATCCAAGTGTCGGATATGACTCAGCACGCATACAGGCTGCAATGTATGCTGAATGAAATTTGCACTCGCAAACACACACAACATGTATTTTCATTTACATTTGTAGCAGCAAGAACAGAAGAAAAAATTAAAACGGAAAATCGAGCCGACACAACTCTAGGCCAGTCTCAGACGTTCTCTTTCCATTTTGCATAATTTGTTTTAGCTTGTAAAAAAAACAAAACCTTCTTCGTGTGAAAAATTCAATCTTTACAAGGTCCTGGTTGTGTCAATATGCGAGGAATGTTAGAAATTTAAATAGAGTCGATTTGTTTTTATTAATTAACGTTTCATACAAGCCTTCCCTTTGGCTCCTTTCGTCTGGTGTTTTGTTTTTCTTTAGAGGACGTTAAAAATTTTTGGCTGGTATTAATTTTTATTGTTTCTATAGTAAAGCCGTTTTTTGTAGTGGATTGGAGTGAATTACATGAACAGAAATCTGTAGTAAATTGTTTCATAATGAAATGGAAATGTTTTAATTAAAAATTAGAAACACTTAAATCAAGCGGTAACGTTTTTACTGAATTTCTTAAATATTATGTGCTCTGTTTGGGCGCATATGAAGCTAAAAAAAAAATAAGGAAAACGCAGAACTCAAAACACAATTTTTTCTCAGGAAATATTATGCTGTGTCTCTAATATAACACCAATGAAATTTCAAAATTATGAATGATTAAACAAAACATGAATAACAAATATAGCATCAGATCACAAGGTAAGTCTTCAGTACAATTTAAATAAAGTAAGAACCTAAGAGCTCAAAAATAGGAGGAAAAATGTAGCTGCAGGTATGACACAAAAATCCGTTCCTCTGAGGGGAAGTTTTTGGGGAAAATGGACAAGGCTTCCCAATATTTTTTTTTCTCGTATCTTATTCGCCGGGCGTTCACATCGACTAGCTATCAAACCGACAGCAAACTTTCTATTTACAAATATCGAAGTTACAGGTAATTTTAGTCTCACGTTTTTCTCCTCTTTTTCTCCACTTCTTAGGAACTTAGAATGAAGGGGGGAAAATTCACCCTTTCTCGAGGTGACGGGTGAAATTTCAAGAAATTTCGAAAGCGAATTTAAAATGGACTTTGTCGCATTCCCAGTTCCAGTGAACAAATGGTCTTATTCTTACCTCCGTCGAAGTAGTTCTGGTGTTTGATCGGTTTGCCTACTTGACTGTCTTGCTGTTTGCTGCCGGTCTGTTAACAAGACTCATCTGAAATTAAAAATAGATTTTTATTGCTAAGCTGTGGACTCCAAATGTTCTAAGAAACAGCCCTTCTATTCACAAATTACTGTGTGGCCATTTATTCTTTCTGTGAATAACTCAGGTAGTCTAAGGGATATACACTCATAGTTTAGGCTAGTGCGTCAGGGACGCAAACCTGTTAATTTATTTTCGAAGAAATCAAAGAGGCTTGAATCCAAAATTCATAAATGACCAATTAGATGCAATAACGAAGGAATTTTATCAATTTAGTTTTCCTAAATATTGGTTTTTGTGGAAATATTAAAAATGCACGCGCAAATAGACGCATAGGAAGATAAATAAAAAATCCATTGGAGACTACAGTTCATAAAGAATTTATGAAAATAAACTTTGTCAATTAAAGGGTAAATTAAAATGCTCAGTAAGTATACATGAAAGGCTAATGCAAATTGCCATACATAAATTCGTTAACATTTGTGTTTACCAAAATGAACGCACTGCCTTCCATGTATAGGACAATTTCCATATTTTTAAAAAGGTAATTTTATGCTAAACATATTTTGTAACTTCTGTAAATAAAATTTCCCTTTATTCAAGAAAAAATAATTACAATTAAAGTCCATAACATATGTCGCATCCTCTTACACGGAATGCAGAAAACAGACTCTCACAAAAAAGAATGAAGAAAATACGAGATTTTAAAGTACAAAAAAGATGAGAAGATGGATTTTGCTTTTGAAGATAAACATGACTACTAGTTTCTGAAACTAAAAATAAACAAGTAAAAAACGCGCCGAAGCAATCGAGTTTTTTGTATGAGCCTCGGCCCATGAAGCTTTCAGCCACGGCCCAGTGGTGACCTGTCCTATACTGTTGCCAATTTGCAATCCTCTAGCCTCAGTAGTTTTTAAGATCTGAGGGCGGGCAGAAAAAGTGCGGACGGACAGACAAAGCCGGCAAAATAGTTTTCTTTTACAGAAAACTAAAATGAAGGAAGTAGAGGGTGAAGGAAACTTATTTTACCTTTGGAAATAAAGCGAGGAAGTCATTTTCTTGCCACCCAAAAATAAAGATGAAGGAATCAGATTCTAATACCAGAAAGATCATGACTGAGTCCGATTCTGAATATATAAAAAAAACACTTAATAATCACACAACGACACCAGAAAGAAAGAAAAAGATGAAAGAAAAAACTATGGATTTGGACTCTGAAAATAAAGTTGAAGAAAACAGATTCTAAAATTAAAGTGAAAGTCTCAGCAAACACATTCTGACAAAAAAAAGAAAAAAAGATAGGCACCATATTTTGACAATGGAAAAAAGATGATAAAACAGTTTTCATACAAGAAAAAATATATTAAAAATCCGGTTTTGACAATGGAAAAATGTGGAGAAACAACGCTTGTACTCTAAAGCCGATGAAAAAGCTAATTTTTGTTACTATAAAGGATCACGACTACCTACGAGATTTTGAACCTAAAAAAAAAATAAATAAATAAATAAATAAATAAAAAATAAAAAACCTAATTGCCACATTCCAACACCTAAAAGGAATAGAAATATATGTGAAAAGCTTAATAAAATATTTTTTTTTCATTGTAAACAATAATGAAGAAACAAGATTTCGTCTATAAAAAAAACCCTGAATATCTATAGTTTTGTTATCGGATATTCCTGCAGAATGAACCGACTTTGTCACAACTGGGACATTCCTTGCAACTCAGGGACACGCCTAGATCTTCATTAATTACATATTCTAAAGCCTTCACCCAACCTGACCTGAGTTCATTAATAATATGCAATTTCCAAAGATGAAAAAGAGAAGGGAGGGAATCTGATCCGAACGTAAGAGATAATTAAGAGGGAGGCGCTTTCTTGCCTCCAAAAAAGGAATATGAAGGAATTAGATTCTTAAACCGAGAAGAATCATGAATGAATCAGATTTTGAGCCTGAACAAAAAAAGATTTGATAGTTACATTCCGACACCAGAAAGTAAAAGAAAGATGGATGAGAAAAAATATAGATTTGGACTCTGAAAATAAATTTGAAGGAAACAGATTTTGGAATTGAAGAGAAAACTTAAGCAAACACACTCTAGCAGCAAAAACTGACACAGTGAAAAGATGGTTAAATGCAGTTTTTACACAAGAAAAAATCTAATAATAAAAATCCGGTTTTGACAATGGAAAAATACGGAAATACCACTTAAACTGACAAAAAAAAGGTGAAAAAGGTCATTTTTTTCACTCTAACGAAACCCGACTGTCTACGAGACTTTGAACCTGAACAAAAAGATGCAATTGCCATATCCCGGCACCTAAAATAATAAGAAACGTGGATGGAAAGCAAAAAAGAAATAAATTTTTGACATTGTAAAGAAAGATGAAGAAATCGGTTTTCGTCTACACTTAAAAAAAAACGAATATCTATAGAGTTTCGCTATAAAAATTCCCACAGAAAGAACCGACTTTGTCACAACTGGGAATTCGTTGCAACGGAGAGACTATCCTAGATCTTCATAAATTACATATTTTAGAACCTTCGCCCAACCTGACCTACTCTTCATGATAACCAAGAACCCTCCAAACACTAATCTCCACTCCCCCGGCCATCTCCCACCCCTAATACCTACTCTGTAAGGCCCAAGACCCCAGACACCAGGGCTTGTGTTCGAATGTGAATAACGATATCATCTTTGACTTGGGGGATTATCACGACTCGGGTTGAGGTGGATTAGGGAAAGGAGGAGGAGGAGGAGGAGGAGGAGGAAGGTGAGAGGGGAAGAGGAAGAGAGAGAGAACAAGTGCGCTGTCTTCGCTGAACATGTTAAGAATTTAAAGTATACGTGACTCTATTAGGAATGAATAAGACTACATATATTCGCGTTGAGTGTTTGAGAACGTTCAAGACAGCAGTTGTCCTACAATACCACTGTACTCGATAACCTTTTTACCTCTACTCTCACTCACACTTTTTACTCATCTAAGACTACTTTTGGTAAGTTTGCGCAGCCAAAAGTTTCATTTGTTAGTGGATCTGTCATTAACTGCTTAATGAGTTCATTAATAATATGCAATTTCCAAAGACGAAAAAGAAAAGGGATGGAATCTGATCCGAGCATAGGAGGGAGGCGCTTTCTTGCCTCCAAAGAAGGAAAATGAAGGAAAAAGATTCTTAAACAGAAAAGAATCATGAATGAATCAGACTTTGAACCTGAACAAAAAATATGTCAGTCACATTCCGACACCAGAAAGAAAAAGAAAGATGGATGACAAAAATTATGGATTTGGACTCGGGGAAATAAAGTTGAAGGAAACTGATTTTGGAATTAAAGAAAGAGAAAGTCTAAGCAAACACATTCTGACAGAAAAGAAAAGAAGAAAGGCTCTATAACTGACACTGAAAAAAGGATGGTTAACTGTTGTTTTCACACAAAAAAATATAATAATAAAAATCCAGTTTTGATAACGGAAAAATGTGGAAAAACCACTTGTACTAAAAAAAAAACAGGTGAAAAAGGCAATTTTTGTCACTATAACGGAACCCGGCTGTCTACACACACACACACACACACACACACACACACACACACACACACACACACACACACATATATATATATATATATATATATATATATATATATATATATATATATATATATATTGCGTTGTTAAATTGTCTCCTAGCTTTCTGTAGTCTCCTGAACTCAACTCGGATATCATAGTTTATTTACAGCTGAAGTTGTAAGTGCCTTTTTTTCTAAGATGTTTATTCTCTCAGATTCTGTTAAACTAGTTACGATGAATGTTCTCCAGTGTCTGTACCTCAAAGAATTGAAACAAATACTGAACTATTTTTCATCTAATTTTTTGTTCAAATAGTTGTCAGAATATAATAATTACAAGAAACAATCGTATACATCTCTGTTTCCTTCTTAAAATCATGGATAACCAGACCAACTAAGTAACATGAAAATCTTGACGGAAAGGGTTACAAGCATAACTACTATTAAATCATAACACCAGTTATATCTGCAGAATTTTCAATGTACATCTATGCCCAAATCTGACGCGACATGATTCTTTTTGTATCGTCCAGAATCTCACACTCAACGTAACATTGCCAAGTAATGTTAAACTTTTTTTTTTATTTCTAATATCATGCATATCGACAAATTTGCGAATTCACAGCTAGCACTATTTTCCTTATAGTTATATAAATATGATCCCGTTTTATGCATTGGTATAATTCGTAACCTGCGCGATTTGAAGTGATTTTTTTTCTTACATTGCTTTGCTCCAAGGCATGGTGTGATAAGGTTAGCGGTGCCGTCAATAACAGCGCGCCTAACGTGTTCCTTGGGCTGGTCAACGTAACTACCTCTGTGAACCTAATAAACTCAACAGTCATAACAACATTTTCAAAATAGGAATAGGAATTACTACAAGTTTTCTTTGAATGTTGTTCTAGGCTATGTTCAAGCTGCCTGTATGTTGCAAAATGATTTATAGTCATAAAAAAATAATCTAAGACGTCGGAGATGCAGTCTCTGTTGCTAAAGAATTTATCTGAAGAGAGTACATGTTCTTTGAAGAATAAAAGATGATGATTTTAATTATATGGAGAAGGTAGCTAATCGAAATAACTATTAGTATTAATATCAAGGCCTACGAAATACTTGTTTTTTAACTGGCTTTCAATAGTATTTTCTTAAAAGTGCTTCTGCTTGCTTTTGGTGTATAATTTATTCATTCATAAGGTAACTTGAAGGGCAAGAATGTGTAGATAACTTCATATGCTTTCTGGCCAGAAATTGTTAATATAGAGATGTGAATGCTAAGTGCGATATATTTATAATAAGTAAAGATATCTAACACACCTAGGCCTAGGAACAAAATCTTGGCTTAAACAAAAAAAAATAATTGCATAGGCGAATATTTGCTAGTAAGCCATAATTTTTGAAGTGGTTAAAAAATATAAGTTAAAACATTTTTTTTATGAAAATCCAAATATTCATCTAACAAATATATATAAAATAAATGATTTCGAGATAATTTCATTGCCATTACTCATTGTAGGCAGACCTACTGTATGTTACACCAACAGTTGCGCCGCCGCTCTAATGGTTGCTTCCCCACGCTCTACTCACCCGTTGATATCAGTGGATGCATTCTACTTTTGTATTTACTTATTTACATTTTTTCAGCGTTGAGGCGTAAAAACAATCAAATAGGATTATTTCAAATTTTATGGTTGCACTGGAATCAATATTAATGTTATGACAAATTTTTCGTTTTTTTTATTTAACATTTGAACTGAGGTTTGATGCTAACTTTTTTTTTTTTGTCAAATGCATCGGCGATGAGTGAACGAAAGTTTTGAAAATGTTTCGTAACTGTTTTTTTTCCGAAACTTGGCTACACGTGAACTTTTCTTACAGGTTTGAAATATATGACAGATTTCACTCTTATGAAACATATTATGGCCTTATTGTATGCAATGGTCGTGTTTGCACATTGAGATAACAGATAAATATGGAGCATGTTAGTTGCCAGTTCGTGAATTTTGAACGAAATCCTATGCAGTCATGTAGCATCAGTTCTGAGCATAGCTTTACATTGTGGTTAAACTACCATTCCCACATTTACCGATGATTATGTGGTCGTTTTTCTTCTCTTACAGCTTCAAATTAAGAAAAGAACAATTGTTAAGTTAAAATGGAATTTTTAATCCTTGTGAGTGAAAACATGCCAAAACATCCATGTTCCACACAAGTGGTGTGTTTTAAAATCTCTCCGATCGTGCCTGGCGTAGCAGGGATATCGTTAACGAGGTTTTCACGTTCTCAGAGCTGCTACCTAAGTTGAACTTTGGTGATGATTTTGTTCCTTTTTTTATCACACCCAAGTCAAAGATATTATTTTCGCGGTCATCTCCGTCACCGAAATCACATTTTTGATCTTACTGTCTAAAGAATTAAGTCTCTGAAACGATGAATACCTAAATTCCTTTTTTTTTTTTTATTTATGTTGCATAAGTAATAACGGTTCTACTGTTCTGTGGGGAATTTGTGCAATTTTCAAGAATGGAAATGCTCATGGGCCTACACCAGTGCTCAGGAGATTTAAGTTTATATAAGATGACGTAATTTTGTCAGATAATTCCCATAATGCTGGCGCTGATGGATTTTGGTAATTTTGTTGCCTGACAATTTGAACTTTGTTGAGGCTGTGAAATTCAAGAGGATTCTTAGTTGTACGTCGATGTACATGTAGTTTAAGAAAGCTACAATGCACTGAAAACAAAATAATAAAAAAGCCAATGGTCAGTTATAAAGTGTGTGTTTGAAGGAAAATATCACACCTAATTATTCATACAAATATAATTTACAATGGAATTTTCATGCCTGCTGAGGGCTGGCTTTCGTTGAGAGAATTAATCTCTTGCTATGTTTTAAGAATTCAAGCTGAAAATATTTAGAAGGTTTGCTGTCCTGAGTGAACATTTTATTAAAATTTGATTAATTTTTTTTATTTCTAATTTCGATCCAGACATTTCCAATGAAAATATATATCTTCTATTAGCACTGTAGCACACGCAGACACCAGCGCCTTCACACTATGTTCATGCTATCCTTTCTTATTATCCAAACAGTCACCTGCATAAGTCTTTGCCCTGAATTCTTTTAGCTCTCCACCCTTGGAGATGTTAAAGCAATGGGGCTTCGCACACCTTTGCCTGAGACCCTTTTTTAAGCCAAACTTTTCACCTGTCTAAGAATACTAACACAGTTTTCATTTTCTGCATAAAAAGCTTCCAGATGCAAAGCTAAATATTTTCCACACTGTCATTCTATTACTTCAGTAAAAATCTCTTTATGGCCATCTACATCGCATACTGATTTTTATCCTCTTCATTCTTACTCCATATAAATCGTTCACACAGTCTATGTGTAACCTTTCCCCTTATACAGTGGAACAATAAATATTTCAGTCACTAATTCGTAAGGAACTTTTCCCACACCCACCATGGCGAGCCACTTAATTATACAATCATAACCATCTTATAACATCTCACCAACGATCCTATTAACACTGGCAATTTTCCATTCTACAACCTTTTACTTTCCCAACTTCCGTCATTTGCAGTCACTTCCACAAACTTTGACGAATTTCCATTAATTCCTCCTTCTCCCGCATCATTCATAACTGCCTCTGTTTTATAGTCAATATTCAGCAACTCTTCAGAACCCCCATGGTAATGACACATGATAGTGCTCTCTCCAGACGAAATATCTAAATCTGCGTCTTTTATTTTGAGTCTTTTATTTTGAGATTAAATTTGTTCATTAACCTTTCTCAACCAAATGGGTCTCTCAGGTATGATTTATTATTCCTTCTTAGCACATGAAAAAGTACTCTTAATGTTCAGCTGTTCCTACAACCCTTAGCCTTTGTCTTATACGCCCTCTTGTCTTCTGTTTTGCAATTGTAGATCAACATATCTCACTCTTTTCTTGGAAATTCTTCTCGTTACCGAAGCTCTCATGAATTGCATTTCCACTTCCCATGGGCCTATACTAGCATAAATGAATGATAAGTGAGACCCCGTCATTGAATTTTACATATTTTTCATACACTACTACCGCTTGGTTTCATTGACCTATAGTCCATTTTCTGTCTACCTTTTCTTCTACTTTCTAACCTGTCGTAATTACTTCATGGCCACGGTTCCTCTCCAACAAAGCTACCTATTATTCTCAGTTTTGCCTAGGAAATTGATGTCGTACAAACAGGATTATTGATAATTATCCTGGAAAAGAATAATGGTGAGAAAATTGAGCAGGTAAGATTAGGTGTTAGCATAATCCTCCTTCTAAGATATTCATACCCAACAACCAAAGCTCTGCACAACATATTTTTACTTATTCTCTCCTGTTAACCCCCTTCAGCCAAACGGCGGGAGGCTTTTTTTTTTTTTAATTTAGGAAGTCATACAGAAACGTAATGAAAATAATCTTAAACATTAAAACAGCAAATTAAAAGATAGTGGTATATAAACTGTATGCAAATACATACGCGGAAGTGAACATATTCTCTTACGTAAAAACAGGAGTATTAATTATAGTACAGCATAACAGATGATTAATATGCGACCAATCACGGCTAAACTGTCTGATGCTCATCAAATCGAAAATGAAGGGAAGCCTGATATTTATTGATTGGTGGCAAATGACAGCTGCCACATCAATTATATTCTAATCACTCGAGATCTGCGCAATTAGTATCTTGTAAATTGTTCCTGGTAAAGACTGAAAATAACATTTATATGTTGGTGCCTTCGGCCGTTAACGAAGGTTTCAGCAATCATTTCACGGTGCGTTTCGGTGGTTTTAAAACCTGATGTAGAAGGTATTCTAAGGGATCTTTTAGCCATGTAAAAGAAAAGATTTCACCGCATTTAAAAAAAATGTTCAAAGGGTGTTTTTAGGCATTTATAAAATAAGTTTCAGAAAACATTTTAATACATTAACAAAAAGTTTTATAAGGCACTTTGAGACACATAAATCACGTTCTTGAACAGTTTTAAAGGGATATTACAACTCAGTTAAGAAGAGAATTAAAGGTGTTTAGGAACGTATTACAGAGGATATTTCCTGACCTCCAGAATGCAGTTTAGGTGATTTTGTTATTCATTCCCAGGAAAAAAAGAAATTAGTCCACTGACTAGCTGTGTAGCACCGGGAAATCTACTGGACTGCTTTTCATTGATAACATATTACTCGAGTAGATTAAATACATTACTCCAGTATGGATAAAACGCTTCTTACGCTATAGCAATTTTCTATGGAATTTAATACTGACGAAAGGTACAAAAGCTGTGTGTGTCATTTCTCTTCAGCTTTAAGCGGAATTTCACGGAACGCCTAGCACTTTCAAACATAGGGAGGATACGCTTACAAACGCTTCCAGGGGATATTGTCACAGGTGAACAGTGATTTACTTACGATTACAAAGGCACCGGACTGATGCAGTTTCCTGCATAAATAGGACGAGTTCACAACACGGACTTATTCTCGGGAACGGGATGCACCAGCTGACACATTCATGCGAGCAGGCAAAGCTCACATGTACAGCATAACCGACAAGAAGCTGCTGAGAGCTCATGCAAGGAGTGTTCGTGGGTGCATGGAAGGGCACCATTTACAAGCGCATGTATGCGGTGCATTCACTTTTTCACGGAATGAATGACTCAGAGATCCATGGAAAAGACCCATTCATGGGTGCAGGCAAGATATATAACTAACAGATTCTCAAATGAAGAGAATAAATGCATTTTTATGTAAAGTACGAGCTTATGGCTGGTGGCCAGTATGTACTCCTCAGTGTTCACCCTGCCACACGGGTTCAAGAACGGGCTTACACAATGATGTACTCTCGCAGTGAATATTTGAACTTATGAGAATTTTGATTTGATTTATGAAATTTAGTCTGTCAAGCTAAACACCTGGTCACTTCCGGCCATTCCGCACATAAGACAGTTAAAAGAGCTAGCTGGAGTGGTTGCACAGGAAGATAGAGATTCAGAAAATAAAGAAAATGAAGTACGAGGATCTAAAGGCGAAAGTGGAAGAAATCGCCATGGTTGCTCTAGGAAGTGTAAGTTACAGGCGGTGGACGGCAATACTTATACCAGATGAAGCACATGTATGAACACAAACATACACGTATATGCATACCGTGTGTACAAGTGAATGCAAGCGAGAATGTAACTATGCGCGCACACGCGTATTGCATATAAGAAAATATACACACACTCATCATGCACGTAAATACGAACTGAGGGTATTCCTACACCCTCGTTTTTTCAGAGACCTTATTCGCTTCTTTCTTGAAGAATAAAAAAAAAAAAAGGAAAAACACAATTAACTGAAACTGAATTGTTAGAATTATGTACCAACTTCCCCACTTGGAAGATATTTCACCCGAGGACAATTACGACTCAAAGAGAGCGAAAAGAGGACGACGCGGAATCTCCCCCGTTCCCCTCCCCCGTCGGCTCCCCAGGCAGGGACTCGGAGAGATTAAGTACTACTGTATCAACGAAACTAATTCGCTTAATCACCCTTAATAGCCCCGAGGGGAGATAATAGTCACGTGATATTTCTCGGAGCGCCGACGATAAAGCGTTGACGCTCTCTCTATACACTGTGCCTGGCACAGTGCCAGTCACTGGGTGCATTATTAAGTCGTCGCGGTGACTATGGCCCAGCTATGAAGGACCTCCGTCAGAAATGGGAATAAATCAGCCAAGTCTGTTTTCCCTTCGGGATTTTCCGCTTGTGTTTGGTATCGCTGCGCAGGAACTTCTTCAAGGCTTGTTGTCAATGCCAAGGAAATGTTGACTCACGAGAGTAACGTTATAAAAACACGTGTGAATATGAATGTACGTATGTCCTTAACCTCTTTCTCTACTGCACACCCACAAGTGGACACAGACAGACAGGTAAATATACACACACTTAAATATATATATATATATATATATATATATAT
>NC_089744.1:11837500-11867500 GCF_040412425.1 Macrobrachium rosenbergii
ATTTGTGAGTAATAAGAAGGCATGTCAGGGCTAAGTGTCTTGCGGGAAGGACTCTGATAACTGCTGGGTCTGTTCATGGAAAATAGAAATTTGGAAGAGCCAAGGTTATGGGGGGAATTAGAAGACTTGTAAGATTATAGATTTTAAGGAATGGAGGTACAAGCAAGAGGTAGGTTTTTGGAGGGGATAGTGAAATAACTAGGAGCTAGGTTTTAGAAAGTTTAGCCAGGCGTCCGGAATGGATACTGGGAAAAGAAGAGGCTAACTTTGTAGAAGAATTCGCGCGACAAGTTGACGCTAGGTTTTCAGATGGGACTGTGAGACAAATATGAGTAAAATATGGATGACAAGATTACCAAGATAAAGGGGCAAGTACATTAGGGTTGGGAAGGATTGGAAGACATTTGATAGCTGAGTGTCTGGAAGGGATAATAGGATAACAAGACGAGCATTAGCTAGGTTTGTTGGTGAATACAGAGACATGTATAACTAGTTTTTGTGAAGATCAGAACTAGGTGTACCTGGGGATAAGGAAACGAGAATGAGCTGGGTTATTAGAGAGGATAGTGAGGCAAACAGGTGCTAGGTTTAGGGGGAATCAAGATGTCAATAGCAAGTGTACTGAGTAAAGAGAGGTAAGTAATAGCTAGGTAAGTTTGGGATGTTAAGACATATAGTAATTATAATTCTGGAGGGGATAGTGAGGAAAGTATTACTGTAGATAGGTTTGGTTTGTTGGGAATAGGGATACTTGTAACGAACATGTAAGATACATATGAGCTAAGTTTTCGAGGCAATAGTCAGATAAGTATAAACTAGGTTTAAGCTGACTGGGACACAAGAAAAAGTTACGATTTTCAGATGATTTAGGGAGACCAGTACGAGCTTATTTTATGAGAGGATAAGGATACTTGTAAGAGTTAGGTTCGTAGGTGTTAACAAGGCATGTAAGACCTGGGTTTTTATGAGGGGCTCGACAGTCGTGCATGGAGATAAATATGTGGAGAATAAGGAGACAAGTAAGAGCTATATTTGTGGTGTATAGAAAAACAAGTAAGAGCCAGTTGGTTAGGGGTCTAGGGAGACAAAATAAGGGGTACGTTTTGGGAAGGACAGTTCGAGAGGTGTGGAATACATTTTGGTGGATGCCAGGGCTGGAGATAGGGAGATAAGTAATAGCTTTTTATGGGGATAAGGAGACGAGAAGAAAGTAAGTGTGGAAGGATAGGAAGTATGGAAGAACTAACTTTTTGGGGGGAGAAAAAGAATTCATGTGATAGATTTCTTTCGATTCGGATACGTTAAATCTAATTTTTGGTGTATCTGGATGCAGGAGAGCAAGTTTAGGGGAATCAGAAAGCATTCACTACGTTGATATTCCAGAAACGGTTACAATTTTCTTTCTCTCGTTACTACGCTGAGTTCCTGTTGGGGGTAGTACCGTCAGTTCAGCTAACGTGGTGCACTGTAGGTATTACTTAAGTGTGTTTGCAGCGCCTCTTCGGCCCCTAACTTCACTATCTTTTTAGCCTTCTGATATACATTCATTCCCGCTTCCTTTCTTCAGCCTTGTTGCCCAACCTCTAACTATTACTGGTTAATGCAACTGTGGGGTTTTCCATACCCGGTCCTCCTTTAGATCGTTGTACTTTACTTCCCTTATCTGGATCTCTTTACTTAGCTCTCCAATCAACACACCATTCTCCTTTCACTGTCTTGAGCACTGAATGGCCGAAAAAATTTCCCAGTACTTGGCTGGACAGCCTAAATTTCATAAATCAAATCTACGTTGAACTTTTACGGTGTGGTAAAAACAGGTGCTCTTGTCAAAAACAAAATGAGGGGCAAATATGTTACTTGCACTTTTAACTCATCAATTAATTAAGGGTTTTTTTTTTTTGCTATTTTCAAAATATTACGAAAGTTCACTTAATATTGTTCTAAAAACGTTAAAATTTAGTTCTGTAAGTCTCTTTGGAAACAGCAGTTATTATGAACTGCGTTTCATATGAAATGCAACTTTATATTTTTGTCTCATCTCTCAAATTCTCTAATAGACTTTATAACATCTCTCTGATATAGGATTCCAAAGATTTTACCAATTTAGATATTTTAACAACATCTCTCTGATATAGGATTCCCAAGATTTTACCAATTTAGATATTTTAAAGATTTTTTTTAATAAGTTATCATACCTTACGAAATACGAACAAAACCTTACAGCATATCCCTTTTCCAATTTCCCCACCTAAGTTAACTCCTTTTGGTTAATGGCTGGAACAAAAATGATCATAAAGGGTTGGTATATATTTTTCCTTGGGAGATGTGATTAAATCGTTTAATGTTTATCGATGTCATTTGAGTAAGAGTGAGGTCCTTGCTCTGTGTTGTAGTGGAGAACATTTATCATTTAGGATGACTTCCATTGATTATTTTCTAATAGAATATAAATAAAGAATGCAAAAACTAATACCACAGACTTTCTACCCTATCTTCCCCTTCAGGTGGATGGGACTCTGCTGATTGAGTCTGAAGTTTTAACTATGTATGGTGTAACTTTTGATTCACTTCTTACTTTTAAAAAACATCTGATGAAAGTGTCAGCAAATGCCACACGGAAGTTAGGTATTGTAGGTTAGGCCTCATATATTCATAAAAGTGATGAAATCTATGGGACCTGTTTGATGTCATTTGTCCTTCCTTCACTAAGATACTGTTGGCAGTTGTGACTTGGACCATCGGCGGATGGTATCTTGTTTGATAACTTTTCATAAGTGGAATTTTAACAGAGATCTTTCACATCCACATTTGATCTCTTATCCTCCTTCCTGCCGAGAGCAACGGATTCTCTGAACAGCAGCACCTATGTGTAGTAAATGTGCCTCGCTGTCGAACTTCTCAGTTTCATGGGCCCTTTATTCCTCACACCATTGGACTGTGGAAGTCTCCCTGAGGATGTTGTACAATTAGAACTTCAAAAGTTCAAGCGAAGAAACAATGCATTACTACCGTAGACCAATTCTCCTTGTATTCTAATAATTTATTTACATTTTTAATCTATCCATTTATCAATTTACTGTTTCTTCTCTAATAACTGACCTCTTCTTTCTATATACCCTATTATCTTCTGTTATTCTTTCAAATAAACACCATATTCATTGGAAGCTTGAAGTTCAAGTCAGCGGCTCCTGTGGGCTTGTTTCATAAGAATAAGTAAGGTTCATGTTCTGAATAATAATAATAATAATAATAATAATAATAATAATAATAATAATAATAATAATAATAATAATAATAATAATATGACCTTCGTGTTTATGAATCCCTCTAACTGCTTTTCATGCAATGTTTTGTATCTATTTCTCAGGCTTTTCCCATTTTTTCTCTAAGTTTTAATACTGCACTTTAAGCAGACGGAAAGTTTCATTTGCATAGTAATATTTTAACAATACTCTGTTTGTTTAACTCTTACAACAGCTTCCTTGTTTCAGTTTTCTGTACTTTTATTCACGTCCACAAAATATTTAAAATATTGATCTATTAGTTTCCGATGACAAAGCATGGAGAAAACTTGTACAGTATGGAAAAGTAATTTATAGTATATATATATATATATATATATATATATATATATATATATATATATATATATATATAATATATATATATATATATATATATATATATATATATATATATATATATATATATATATATATATATATATATATTATATTATATTTTTCCAAGAATCCCAGCCATCAAATAATTCATTTAAAGCTGGAAATTATACAACAGCCATCGCATTTTTTGGGCACATTTTGGGCACTGCCAAGGAAGGGTGAAAGGAATATAGGCCCCTCCCTTAATCTTTTAATCGCCTTTCAACTTTCTCTCCTGCAACATATGACTGCAGGAAACTTTTGTTTATATAGGCACGAGGTTGTGAGGAGCCTAAAGTGCCTGGGAAGGCAGATTAAGAGAAAAGGTCAGCTGGCACGCGCACCTGGGACTGAGTCACAGATGACACCAACCCCAGTCTACCTGCATGTAACCTCCTGACCTCTGACCAAAGCCATATAAGGGTCTCACCGAAGGAACGAGGGAGACACACTGCTGACATGAGCAAGACACACTGCTGGACACGAGCGAGACACATCTCGCCCTTCCATTTTCTCCTTCAGAGAGCCATTCCCTACCACGTGGTCCTATCTTGTAGGGACCTTTAGCCTTCTTACCAGTGAAGCCCTTAGCCCTTCCTCCGCCACCATTTCCCTCGCTGAAGCCACCTCTTCTACAGGGTAAAGTGATCTGTTGCAAAAGTTCTTCCAGTCAGTCACACTGTTTTAATTCTCGTAACTGTTTCCATTTCTAAGTGCCAGTATTTCCATATCAACCTTGCCTTATTAGGTCAGTGTTACGTAAATGCCTGTGTTTAAATAATTACATAAAATCGTGTGTTCAAGGCTTCTTGGCACCCTCTGGGCAAGCCTTGTCCTATGTATATTTAACTGTGTCCTTACTGGCTTTTAATTCATGAATCTCTCCCTTTACAGAGGGTTTGTTGGCCGTGGAAATCTTTCTTGACTGTGCCTTGTGTCAGCATCGTCACACCGACGGATATACTCTCAAGTTTTCCCAGTTATAGTTAACCTCTCAGGCCTTGCATGCCTGATTAGTCCATTTCATCTTCTGATATTTCATTTCATGTAAAAACACGTAATTTTAAACTTACACTAACGTGTTTACTTACAAATACCTTGTAAGCAGAGCTCTCAGCTCAGATGAATCCCCCTTTTCCTTATTTTTCACAATTTCCTGAATCAACAGCAGTCAGACTTTATACAAAAATAGAGGTAAGTAACCAAATCATACATTTAGAGTCTATAACTGGCTCATGGTAAGCATTATCCTATATATAAAATATATATATATATATATATATATATATATATATATATATATATATATATATATATATATATATGTATGTATATGTGTGTGTGTGTGTGTATATGCATATATATATGTGTGTGTGTGTATACATACATATATATATATATATATATATATATATATATATATATATATATATATATATATATATATATATATGAATATATATGTATATGTATGTATAAATACACATACATAACATATATATATATATGTATATATATATATATATATATATATATATATATATATATATATATATATATATATGCATGTACACATTACAATAAATACACAGAGCTATATAAAACGAGAATAATTCAAAGTGAAATCACTACTAAACGAAAATGAAATATGGCTGAAAAGTTTTGCGTGCCTCTACCAACTTTAACGTATATGTACAAAATCAAAAGCACACGACCAAATTCCTTCCAGGCCTATAATAATCTGTCGGTTCTGCTTCACACAATTCGTCAACATACCTTTTTGGTATTTCTAAATCCGCTGACTGGTACCATTTCAGATTCTACAAGAATAACGTAGATTTAATAAAGAGATTAAATATTTTACAGAATAAAAGTGATTTTAAGCTTTTGAATTTCGACATAGTATTATTATTCACCAGAGTCCCTATTCATGATTTGCTAGAATTTCTATTTATAAAAGATTGAATATTTAAGCTCCACGAGAAATATTAATTTCAAAATTTCGGTATAGCCACGGGAAATCCTCTCTCTCCAGTTTTAAGCAAACTGCACGTGGAATTTTTTGAAAGCAGAATATTATTCTACTAAACGGAACATGGCTTAGTTATGTTGTCCACACAATATGAACCTGGCTGGAAAACGAAAATGTAAACACTTTTTTTTTTTGTAGTCTAAATGAATTGGTGCTATCGATAAAATTTACTATGGAGATGGTAAATGATAGTGGCCTACCCTTTTTGGGTTGCCAAACACAAAGAGTTTATAATGGGATTAAATTTAGTGCATACAGGAAACCTTACATTATTTCTGACTATGTGCGCTTTTATCCTGGCCAAAGAAATAAAGTAAAGAAATCCATATTCACAGCCATGTATTTTATGCAACCTGGAATATATAGATGAAGATACAATTCCAATAAAGAATACTGGCAAGAAATTAAAATAACTCTATACTGTATATTCTCTTATTCACCGGAAACGTCAAAAATGGCCTTTCATGATAACGACAAAGAACTTTATAAATCGAAATTCTTACATAAGAGTTTCAAGGATATTCCGAATTTACTCAAATACTGCATTGTTGATGGGGCATTTTAAAACAACACTACAATGAAAACGACGCATGTAAAAACTCTCCTGACATTACAAAAGGTTCTGTATGCGAAAACCCACGTTTGTCATGTAACAGAAAAAATGAATCTTATACAGATCATACAGGAAAATTATTGGAAAAGAGAAATGATAAGCTATAAAAATATATACTAAATACGCAAAGGATAACAGTTAAATTTTCGTTCATATTAGAAAAAACAATCGCGCATATTTGTTATATATAACAAAATATAACTGTGTCTTGTTTTCTGAAAGAAAATGTTGATGAGAACGCGAATGTCAGTTCAGGAATGTGTAAACTAGTTTAATTCATTTCCAAAGAAATGAGAGGTAAGCTAGCGGGTGTTAGGGAGGACAAAACTGGAGAGAGAGAGAGAGATAGTTTTTCGAATGCCATTCAGAGTTTTACCAGGCAGCGCCAGGTTGTATATATGTGCGTGTATATGTATTTATACATATGCTATTTGGGCATATTTTCTCTCTTATGCAATTTCTATTGAAGTTTATGGACACAACTACCAACAACAAAGCAAATCAAGACTATTGGCCAGAGATGGGAATCTCGCCCTTGGATGCAAGCCCCAGCAAAGGACTCATCCTACGTAGTGCCAAGAATGCCCATGCTGTGCCCAGATGGCCAGTGAGAGAATGAGACCAGCCGACCAATAGAAATTCAGCTCCACAATGACATGTTTGAAATTCAAATGTCTGCATGCAGTAAGAAAAGCCATATATATCAATTTATAATCCAGTCCTGATGAAGCCACCGATAGAGGTGGAGAAACGGTCTGTCGACTAGAAAAAGAAAGAGTAAATGGAAAGAATCATGAATGATGTTCCTTATTCCTGAGAAGCATACCAGAAGAGAAAAAGAAGAGGTAATGACGGATAAGAAGATAGTATCTGCAAACTATGCCACTGATTTCAATACAAATATATATATATATATATATATATATATATATATATATATATATATATATATATATATATATATATATATATATATATATATATATATATATATAATTTATATGCATTTGTGTGTGTGTGCATACAAGATTTTCACGGTTTATGTTGATACATGAAAGTAAAATATCTCTGGTAATAATATATCAATTCTGATGACGCTAATTTTGCTATGTAGAAATACTGCTGGTGTAAATATCACTAAGAACCATTATGTACAAATTTTCCAACTCGTAGTACAAGAAAGAAATGTTTATTAATTTTTGATGTAACAAAGTTTTATGCCAATCGAAAACTTCTATCCTTGTAATTTCTTCTGATTTGTTACTTTAATCTTAAAGACTTGTATCGTAAGTGAAGAACGTATATAGTTGTCTATGTATTAATTTTTCTTTATTGCTATGTATTTGCTTTTTCTACTCTTAGTTACGTTGCGCTCTATGTGCATTTTATGAAGCGAAGCTACTGAAATCTTTTGATTAAACTGCTGAAATCATACAAGTTGAAGTAATAGCTTATCTGTACAATGTGTTGCTTTCCGTATTTTGGATATATGGGTGAATTCAGGAGAGTGTATAATGCTACATTTTGTTGCCAATGATTATTTAAGCATTTAAATAAGATTATTTCTGTACCTCATTTACTTGCATCTATTTCATTATCTGGGCCAAAGGCATAGGAAAACTTTCGAAGAATTTGTCAACTTTTCAAAAACATTCTCGGCCGACATACTTGAACTTTTGTTGGAAAAATAATGAACACCAGTCGGTTTGTCACAATGTCTACCAACTGCATGCAATTCTGCTCCTAAACAAAGTATTTGTCTATTTGTAAACCGAGTTCCACATATAGCGAGGGGAAGAGAAGCTGGAATTCTTCTCTCTCTCTCTCTCTCTCTCTCTCTCTCTCTCTCTCTCTCTCTCATTAACGCACACTATCTTCAAGATAAACATTTTCATACACAGAGCTGTTTCATTTATTATGTAAAATAGCTTACAATTTAATTGTAAACTTACTCACCAGATTATTAAGTCGGATAAGCTCAGTGATTAAGAAACCTGAACTTGTTGGAAGTAAAATAAAAATGTCGCATATTATTTCCATATTTTGACGTTTTTCATTCTAGTTATATACCACAGTATTGAATTTCATAATTAATTTTCTATTCACAAATTATAAAGGGCTAAGTTGTAGGTCAAGGCGAGTCAACTGAATGAATGGTATAACTGGTCAAGTCGAGCTTACAACGTGGTTGTCTCCGCAGAACAGAATGGCCGTTATTCTCTTCTCTTTTCCAAAACTGAGCTTCAAGCCCTGCTCTCTGGCAATAGATACTTGCTTAACGTTTGTCTCCCTTTAGGCTGAAGCACCTCCTTAGCAGAAAGACAGACCAAGAGAGATAAGAGGTGAAGCCACAGTAGCCTCTGTCTGGACACGTCTGGAATTCTGCCAGTCTAACGCGTCCGCATTTGCATTTTTATTCATTGGTTGGAAGATCGTACAGAATTTGACTAAATAGTCTCCCCTCAAGCAGTGCTGTTGCGCCCTAGCGAGGGGGATTCAAACATTGCACAGCTTGCCCGAGGGTGAACTGGAGGTAACTGCAATACATGGCAACCCCTATTTTATCCTTTAGTAGAGGCTTTGTAACTATCCTCTTATCCTAGAGCGAGATCTTCTTTCATGATCTTCATGCGTACTTGTAACACCATTTATTATGATTTGCTATAAACAAAGTATTACGTGTGTCAAAATACGATAACATAATCAACAGAGATAAAAACTCGAAAAAAAAGACTTAAAATTAGGATTTTTCTAAACATGTTTCCTTGGCTATAAAATCAACACTTCATCAGTCAGAAATAGAATTTCGGTTAAGTAATTAGAAAACGTTGACGTTATCATTAACGTTGTTAACATACACATACCTTGAATAAAAAATAAACAAATAAAAAACACAATATCTTTTGTCAGTCAGTGGGAGTTGAGCTACAAGGAACGTCTTTAGAATGAATGCGAATCTCAAGTCACTCAGTTTAGTCAGTTTGTAAAACTTTGGAGTTTTAAGGGAACTTGACAGATAGTACTGTGGGAATGTAATTATACAACTTGGCAGATAAATTACGACTTTTAATCGCTTATTTCTCGATGTTCCACTGTATATTCTCAACACCTATTCGTATCCGTCACAGTACATTTTTCTTTTAGCTGAAACGCATAAAAGACTGATTGTAAATTCGATCCTTTGTCCATCTTCAAGTCAAGTACATCAATAAATTTTTGAAAAATAAAACAGAGAATAATTTCCAAAGCATTACTATCATGTTTACCATAATTATTATTGAATGACAAAGTTAAAAATACACTCAACAAAATTCCTTGCTCTAGAGGAAAAGAGAGTGGTTTAACCTCAAGGGAAGCGAAAGACATGCCTTTTGAAGAAAGCAAATTTCTAAATGCCATAACTAACAAAAGCAAGAAGAAAGATCCAAATCTTGCCATCAAATTCAAAGAAACGGTCTCCAAACTTGGTGACTGGAAAAGAACTGATTTCAGCGAAGTAAATCTGGAGAAATGTGTCTTGGTGGGTGGGACACGGCATCCTTATGAAAAGAAAGCACTTAATGTGTCAAAGGGAACCATGGCAAAAAACACCTAGAAAAAAAAAGGCCAACTTACTCCTGATGGACGATGGCCAAGGCAACGGGTAAGTAAAGTGTTATTGATCAGAACTGCTTTGTTTCAGTTCTGTCAAGGAAGAAGAAGACGTGGAACAAGCCAGAGTGCTGCAACTACCACTACCACTATGCATCTGTTGCGCCCACATGTGGACCCTAGGCACACCTACACCGCGACCGCCATTATGTATGCGGACGAAAGAAACACTTTCGTATACATATATCTTCCTTATTATCATTGTCACATTGTATGTATTATTACCTTTGTATCTATTAAACTGCCAGTTTTCCAGCCATGTATGTATGACCTTCAGTCCAATAACCTGTACCATTTTATATGTATATTTCTCTCTGTGTACAAACACAAATGCTTGTACTTAATCACTGTTTCTACCTGTCAGAGCTCAGAAGCTACATTGCGGCTCGCACGAGCCTTTGACCAGTGTAAATGTTTTGTAAATAAGTTAGTAAGCTATAGACTCCAAATCTTGCTCGTACCTCGCCTCACATTGGTGACCAGCGGAGATGCAGCCTTGTCAATGAGAACCTTGCCGCTGCCTCCATAAGCCTACTGCAATTCACGATGTGGGTGTTCAGGATAAATAGCATAAAGGAGAAGTTGATGTGAGCATTTAAGAGCTATTATGATGGAAGTATTTAAATGGGAGAAACTGGTTTGGTGAAAAAGTAACTCTGAGAGCGGAGAATGTTTTGTTTCACGTGGTATTTAATATCTTTATGAATAGAGTAATATGACACAGATGTAAAATGTAGGATAAAGAAATTATTTGGGAATGGGGTGATGCTTGACGTTAATATACTAATCATTATGGAGTCTAAAAAAACTGCAGAAATTAGTGGAAGAATTTGAAAGTGTCTGCAATTGGGAAAGCTAAAACTAAGAGAAAATGTAAACAAGAGTCAGTTTATGAAGGTAAATGAAAAGCAGGAAGACTGAGTAATGAATATTATATAAATTACGTAAGAACGGAAATAATATATTCCAATGGGTATCTGGGAGTAAAAATAAATGATAAAGATAGGATCACAGATACTGTGATTAAGCGAATGGGTAAAGCAATGAACGTAGCAGAGTTTGGGCAAAAAATTAGGAGGAACCTTTGAATGTCAAATTTTTAGCTCGCGAATGAATTACTGAGCTTATTCTCCTTTATGGAAGGGGAGTGTGGATACTGAGTTTGAACAAAAGAAAAAACGCTAAAGATGTTATGAACTTATCTTACGGTAAATGTGGCAGGAGAAGCATTAAAAGGGAGAGAAAGAGGGTGATAAGGCCCCGAATTACTAAGAATTTTAGCAATGTTTTAAGGTGTATTGATCATCTGGAAAGACTGAAGAATGAATGGCTGGTGAAAAACTGAATAATTCTGAATTAATAGTAAGAGGGGGTAAGAGGACAAATGAAATGAAAGAGCTACTGGAAAGGAAATGCCTTATATTTAGTTAGGAAAGTGACTGGCCCAGTGCTCGCGTGTCAGTGTGTGTGTTGGGGGGGATGAAGTTTTATGCTAATTTTTGGTATTTCTGCCGGGAAGGTTGTTGTAATTTTCCAGTGTTAATTTTTCACATAAAAGACAACTGAACGTGGTATACAGTATAACCCCCTCGATTATCTTTGAAATGAAATAAAAGAAGTTTAAAGAAGGAAAGTTTAAAGATATCTTCTGAAAGAAGGAAAAATACAGGAATTAGTAACAAAAGAAAAAAATTACGGAATTTTGGTTTTTGTTATGGACTTCTACTCAGCAAAATATATTTTATTCTTTCAACATCGTATTCGGTGATAAACTCAAAATTTATTATTATTATATTATTATTATTATTATATTATATTACATCTATCGTCGATATTTTAACTTACAAAATTAAATTTGACGTCATGAATTTTTACAACAGAAATCATATTCCTCACCACGCTTACCTGGGCCCTAGTTAAATAATCATAAATCGGTCGGTAATAGTTTACGCCAACAAAACACATTCGCTCATTTCATTTACAATTACGCAGGGATCTGGTCGAGGGTTCCCCCATCAAAAAGATCAACATATATTAATTCCTTCTAATATCATTTGACCAATAGGTCTGCATAATTGATGTTCAAATTTAGTTGGATATTGATATAACAAATCTAGCGTATTGATGTATCCTATCATCTTTTATGTTTTAATTATTAGTTTTTAGAGAAATTTAGAAGGCTGCGACTAAATCTATTATTTTATTGTTTATATGATACCTGTTTAAGATTACTGAGGAAAGGACTTCATTTTTCAACACACTAAAGGAAAAAACTCTTCGCTCTCAGAGTATCAGTCTTCGATACATTTTCGAAAAATCGAAATTACGGAGTTTTGGCAAAATTTATACATTAATTTATCTATTGCAGTACATGTGCACGAGGCATTGTGATTTGGTAATACCGTGCCTCTGGTTCATGCCAAATTCTTGTCTTGTACCAGTATTTTTATTAATATAAGCAATTTACGTATGCTATACTTTTACCTGAATAATGATTAAGGTTTCAAACATAGATTGATCGTTATAACATTAAAAAACTGATTCAAGATGATTTTTTGGAAGAAGTCATTGGACCAAAAATCATATTGTTTTTCCTCTCATGAATCATCAAACTGCTCGGACAGTAATGTTCTTTTTCACATGATTCATATACAAGAAAGACTTTCGAACACCGTCTCTTGTTCAGCATTAGGCATAGATCTTGTTCCTGATACCTTGCTCTGTTAATAAGGTCGATCTAGTTGGAATTCCAATGAAAGATAAGGAGATTTTAGCTATGCATGACTTAACAATTATTTTTAGTCTAGAATACTTTACGTTTGCATTCTTAGGTACTCTCTCTCTCTCTCTCTCTCTCTCTCTCTCTCTCTCTCTCTCTCTCTCTCTCTCTTTTGCCTGGTAGTCCTTTGTCTTTCACGATAACCACCTGTCTCCTTTGATGCTTCATTTTCTTCTCTCTCACTATCTCTCATTTCAATCTTTTTCTCCACTTCACCCCTCTGTCTCTAAGTCTCTCTCTGCCTCTTACTTTCCGTCTGCTTTCTGACCTCTCCCCAACTTCCTTCTCTTACTCTTCTTTCCCTATTATATCTTTTTTCATCTCCCTACATACGCATCTCTCTCTCTCTCTCTCTCTCTAAAAGAACAACAAAATCTTCCCCAGACGCATTAGCCTCCTGCACCTAAGCACCAGCATTAAAATCCTTCGATTCCCATAAATAAAAATCATTTGGAAATCAAAGGATTCCGAACCACGAAGACTATTGCCGGAAACTCTAGAGAAATATTCCAGCTGGAATTTCTGGAATGAAAAACAGCAGGATATTTTTCATTCCTTGAACACCTGTCTCGAAAACCTCGGATATTCTCTCGAGGGCGCCGACGCCGACAAACAGAATTTCCGTCGTTTTTTGATGAATTACCTGTCCTCGATGCGTCTCCACTACCAGCTTCTGGATTTGGGAGCGGTGACCACATTCTTACGATCAAGAAAAGAATTTCTGGGAAAAAGTTTTATTCAAATAGGTATTTGTCATTTGTTCAGTCATCACAATTCCGAGATTTTGTTTATGCCTATCGAACGACCACCAAAACAATTTGTGGCGAGTTTTATTTTAAATAATACACACACACACACACACACTCACACTCACATATATATATATATATATATATATATATATATATATATATATATATATATGATATATTTTATCACATCACGGGACGGCGAACTTATTATCAACTAAAAAATTCCCGTTCAGTAACATATATGAAAATATATTATTTCCGAGGTAGAGCGAATTGGATATTAAAGGACGTTTGTAGCTTTCTGATTATATATATATATATTATATATATATATATATATATATATATATATATATATATATATATATATATAATTTTTTTTTTTTTATGGGGTGACGCTCAAGGCTCTAGAATATCAGACCCTCTTTCGTATCATGCAATGAAAGAGCTTTTTCCTAACTCATAATGCACACTTACTCTCATCTTGGAGTGGAATCACTTTTGTGTACCAAATCAAAATATGCATTCGCCATGGAGGGTTCTTAGTTACCTGTGGCATTTAAGATTCCTTCACCAGTTCCTTTTATGTTTTCCTAGCACCCTTCTTTGTGCCATGCGTCAGCGTTCATCGGAAATTTGAACTGATTTACGAAGCTCAAGTTATCTAGCCGAGCGTTGGGGTACTTTCGGCCATTCGGCGCTTAAGACTGTGAAGAGAGGGAATTAGAATGGTTGGATTGGACGACTGAAGACAAGAAGTGGGAACAGAAGTAAAGTAAAAGGTTAAAAAGAGGTTGCAGTTAGCGACCGAAGGAATGCTGTAATCACTCTTTGATAATTGGTTATTGATCTTTCCGTCATTAAAGGGAACTGGTCCTATTAAATTCACTTCCACAAAATATCTAACTTAGCCTGATGCAGAACAAACGCATCAGCTGAATTGGATGTCGTATGAGAACTATCGATAAAAAGATTCCTTGTCCATTTTCATAGAATTTATTGCAATCTGTTAGTTTAAAACGCATTTGTCATTCTAGCCAAAAACATATATAGAAAATCTTCCCATGCAAGTTTTAGATACGAGATAACATCAAGCATGAACTTAAAAAAGTACAAAATTCCTCACCCAATTTCCTCACCCGATTACACTTCGTTTTGCCGATTAATCCAACCTTAATGAAGATCGTAGATGGCTGACACTTAATTTTACAAAGATGATGTAATTAATCGTTTATCGCTGTGGCATCATTTCTTTATTAAAAATTCCGTCGGTTTTTTTTTTTTTTTGTACGCCATTGTTCCTTACTCTCATTAGACTAACGAGGTCTTTGGCAGATGATGTTATGGAAGATTGTCATACCTATGGGATGGCCACACTCTTCCTTTCTTTTTACAGTGTTTAAGACAAAGGAAAAATACTACAATTTTTTTTACTGTAAACCTTCGTTTGCTATTTCTGCTTACTGATTTTTTAGTTAAAAAATATGTCTTTTCTGTTTTCCATTCCGTATAAACTCTCGCTCATTTTATAACAAAACCTTTGTTTCTTTTTTGGATTTTATCTACACCTGCCGCATAACTTGATTGATTGGTGTATCTGACTCATAACTGGGCGACCTGCGTTCGATTCTCGAACCGGACGAGAAAGGACAGGTGGACAAGTTTTCGAAATAAAAAATCCAGAGAGCCTATGTTGACCTGTTGTGAGTCGCATCTAGGGGGTTGGGGAAGAGAGAGTGAGAGAGTAACTGTAGAAACTGAGACTCGTGGTGAGTCTTAATTGTTGTAATTACTTTGTTTCTAGAGATGAACAATCATGAGAGCTCCTAGTGACAACATGACAGATTGGTAGGACATTTGGTTACTGGTTATTTATGGCTGTAGAGGGCTGTTGGGTAACAATTATTTTCATCAAGAGTTGGTTTCTGTTTTGATGAACCAATGTTGGGCTTTGGAAAAGGCCAAGGACTATATAACACATTCACTAAGTGTTAAAATCGCTTGTACAACCAAATAGAGTAAATCTGTGTGGACAGATGTAATTATGGAAAGTATAAAACGTGGACAGATGTAATTATGGAAAGTATAAAACGCTGAAGAGATTTTCTCAGATTATGGGTCAATAAAGACTAGATGGAAATGCAAGTTACTGTAAGTAGCGGTGAGACCTAAAGTGGCTGATGACCAATGGAAAGAGGAAATAAATGTGGTGATTAAAACATCAGTGAGGCTGCCGAGATGAGTTGGTTACGCAGTACAGTTGGTATGTGAAAGGATGAGAAATACAGAGATGTGTAGAAGTAGCAAGAAACGTTACCGTAAGTGAAAGGGAGAATAGAAAGCTTTAAGATGGTTCGAGCAGGGGCAGGGAATGGCAAATGATACGTTCGGTGAAAAGAGAAAGGATGGTATGAGGGAGTAAGTGCAGCTATACAGGGATGCTGAAGATACAAGGGTATGTAAGTTCCACAATATTCAGGAAACCGGAGTGTATGTCAAATGAAGGTAAATGGCGCAGCCTAAAAAAGGGGATTTCAGCATTTTCCTTTGTAGGTGTATGAAGCTATAAATGTTGTGTAATGTTTATTTACAAGGGGTTCATCCTTAATTCAGAGGCTTCAGCGGTGAAAATATAAACGATATATATATATATATATATATATATATATATATATATATATATATATATATATATATATATATATATATATATATATTATCGTTCTGTTCTGCAGGTGTTGTTTGCTTCGCTCTTTACATGATTTGCCAGTTTGGCCATAGTACCCTTCTTCACAGTCTAGACACGCTGCCATATTTACCCCCTCTAATCTCTTCCCCCTCTACCGGCTTTTTGTTTAACTATTTTATTCCTAATGGTGTTTTTGTAGCTGCCTATCAACAGAAAGCTAGATAATTTCAAATTGATAGGCATTATAATTAGACGTCGGCAGTTGCCAAACACTTGGGAAAATGATCATAAAGTAGACTGGGAAAATATAAGTTTTCTGTACGGGAACACCAACAAAACGGCCAGACTGGTTGTAGAGAACGCCTTCATAACATGCGCCAACAACACAATGGCAGGGAACACCGGAAACGGCTTTGAAGACAGCATATCTAGAAAAATCGTAATCTCCACAGTAGCAAGGAAACGAAGAAAAAACGCAAGAGAACGCACGGAAAACGGACACCTGGAAGAAGAAGGGGGCAGAGAAAGGCCAAGACAACGATGGGGTGGGGGGGTCACACAGGAGGAGGCAGGCGATTATAGGATTAAAAGTACCCAGCACACAGATATAAATACAGCTGGACTACGCGTCTGCTCACTGCACGGATACTTCATAATGTGGACTGTTTGTCCAAGAAATCTTGTAACTTTTTCTGAATAAATACTCCATTAGATAACATCCAGTTTGAATGGGGTCCTTTTAGTAATTCTACTAATGCACTGAACAATTGTGTATGTCATAAAGTTAATATATATGTATATATATATATGTATATATATGTATGTATATAGTATATATATAATATATATATATATATATATATATATATATATATATATATATATATATATATATATATATATAAATAATACATACATATATATACATATACATTTTGTCTGAATCCAATTCAGTTTTCTTTTAGGAAAAATTATGTACATATATATAAATATATATATATATATATATATATATATATATATATATATATATATACATACATACATACATACATACATGGTATATCAAGCAAACGGAAAAAAAACATAACTAATTTTTCGTTATTCCTGAAAAGCTTGCCCAAATAGAAGTATATACTGATCAAAATTCTAGATAAAAAAAGATACTGTAAATAAAGCATTTAATTCCATAGGAACTGCATAAGAGAGAACGTACTCCCAAATTATGTATATGTGTATATATATATGTACACACACACACACACACACACACACATACATATATATATATATATATATATATATATATATATATATATATATATATATATATGTGTGTGTGTGTGTGTGTAATGTATAAATAATGTGTGTAAAAATATATATATATATATATATATATATATATATATATATATATATATATATATATATATATATATATATATATATATATATATATATAATCGTATGCAAGTATCCAGTTATATATTCGTTTCGTTAACATCTAGTATATTTCGAAACTAACGCCTATAACACGACTGAAAGAAAGCTACAGGACAAAAATCCTCCAAATTGTCAGAGGCAGAGAAAAGTCTTCGAAGAATTTGTCGACTTTTTGGAAACATTTTCAGTCGACAAGACTTCAACTTTTGTCAGAAAAATAATGAAAACTGGTCGTTTCGTCACAATATCTGTCAGCTGCATTCAACTCTTCTTACTAAAGTATTGATTTATTTATAAACCGATTTCCCAACCCAGGGAGGGGAGGAGGAGCAACAGGAATTCTCTCTCTCTCTCTCTCTCTCTCTCTCTCTCTCTCTCTCTCTCTCTCTCTCTCTCTCTCTCTCTCTCCGCAGAAAAAAAACTTCTAAATCAGCGTGTTCTCATCCTACATTCGAATAGCTTTCCTTTGCCACGAAAAACGGTTCCAGTTCAACTGGGACTTTTTTCAGCTGACCATTAAACCGAAAATAAGTACTCAATGGTAGACCTGAATTTGTTGGAAAATAAATATACCTAATTACTGGGGTCTTTGATTTGTACGCCACAACAACTTATATGTGGAATGATCGTTACCATTGGATGGTCAGTCTCTCCTTTAAGCTGAATCACTCCTTCAGTGGCACGATAAAACATGACAGGTAGAGAAGGAGGCTAATGTAACTTCTCTCGGAGCATATTTAACAACCTCTTCTGCCCTCCGTAATCGTCCTGAACTGCGCCTTTTCTTTCGAGAGTGGGCCCTACAGCAACTGACTATGTAGCCATTCTGCAAGGCGGAGTAACCGCATTCTAGCACTGAACAGCTTAACCACAGGTACTTTGGATTTAGGTGGAAGACAACGTAACCTCACCCTGTCCTTGAGCCGTGGCTTTGCAGCCGAATACAGTTTATCCTCATATCTAAGAGCGAGATTTGCTTCTGTGCCTGTTTGTGAGCTTATGGCATCATTTACTGAGATTCAGAGTACTGTAGATAAAATATCATTGTTTATCAATATGTGATAAATTTACGATTTTTCTAAAGCCATGATTTCTATATTTTTTCTTTTGGGGTGTTCCGTCAATCAGAAATACAATAGTAGACAATTACTTACAAAATGACATTCGTAATATATACCCAACTCTAATGAAAAATTAATTAATATAATGTTACTGTAAAATTATCGCTTTAGAATGAATGAGGATATCACGTCACTTGACAAGTTACTCTGAAAAAGTAATTATACAACTTGAAAGATAGATTTCCATTTTTAATTAGTTATTACTTGATAATCATCGTATATTTCTCAACGCCTATTCGTACTTTCTCCAACGGTTATTCATTGTTTGCTGAATGCTATGGGAAAGGAAAGTAGGAAAGGTCATTTTAATACGCAACATAACTTCATTCCAGTTTTTCTTCTTGAAGTTAGGAACTTAAGTAATATTATGGGAAATAATAGAAAGCGTTTTTAATGCTTTATGGTTGTGGCTTTTTAAAAACACTACTAATTTACCTGTGACGTAAAAATGACGGTCATATAAGAGGTAGGCAAGATGGCAAGTCCTCACCCAAAGGACATTACGTATCCTCTCAAAGTTCGGAGGAAATTGCCTTCAGTCTGCATACTTACACAGAAGCCAGAGGTGAGAGAGGCTAGACCCTTGCTGGAGGAAGGGACGAGTTTATTGTTCGGAGACTTTGGTCCTGGAACAATGTAATCAAGAGAAAGAAGACGAAAAAGAAAAGAGTTTGGTTTAACGCCGAAGAAAGCAAAAGACTTTTCTTCTGGTTTTAACAGAGAAGTCACTTCACTCCTGAAAAATGAGTTAGAGAAGGGGTAAGTGAACAGTAATTGACTAAGAAACAAAACGATGAAACATCCCAACTGAGAACTACCGTTACTGCCACCTGGGGAGTACAAAGTAATGACAAAAAAAAAAAAAAAACTACTTGAATTTTCTATTAAAATCTGATTTCCATTCATAACGCCTTTATATGATTATAAACCTTTTCAGATAATTATCCTGAGATACGGACGCCTATTAACGACGCAAAACCCATTTTTTTTCAAGAACTGAGGTTCATCCAAAGGGCTACATGGAAAAAAGTACCGTTTGTATAAGTAACGGAAAAGACTAGTCGGTTACTTTCTTGACTGAGAAATTCAGATTACTACTACGTACGTAAGCCAAGTGTTTATTTCATTAATCCTACAATGATTCAGACCTTTAATTGCTATCACAGTGCAAGAGCACAATGCTATTTTTGCGTAAGTGGCATCTGGGAACTACATCATTGCGTAAACAACGCGAATAAGAAGCATCTGGAGTCGTCATAACTGCTTCGAATTTCATGCACTTGGATCTTCTTAAGGTTTTGAAGTGACAAGCGTATCCAAAAAGTGCCAAGAATTCGAGAAATTAACAGGGCATCGTCACAAAGTCCTAAATTCTATACGAAATATCTTCAACAGATTTGTATTAAAGAAATGCTCTTGATGTGCCCATATATTGGAATTTCAATATCTTCTTCTTAATATGAGAAAATCTTCAACAGATTTGCATTGCTAGTTTTTGTTTTAAATTTATTATTATTGCTAGTTTTGCGTATTATCATAGAGAAATATCGAAAGTCTACTTAAAATTTTTACGCAGTTGACGCTATACAATGTAATAACCTTCTTTATTGCCTTTTTATCAGATTAGGTACCTTTTCAAATAATTATTGCGAGATATGAGCAATAATTAACAATGCAAAATGACAAGGTTCCTTAGAATTAGAGTTCACCGAAATAGCTACAATGGAGGAAGGGAGCTCTGCTTATGCAGAAAATACTGCGTATGGAAGCCAAAAGCATCCTTCATTACACCGTCCAATGATTCCATTCTTTTAATAGCTACCACGATGCAAGAGCAGACAGTCCTTAAGTCAATATTCGTCGAAACTTAAATATATTATTTTTGCATAATGACAACTGGCAACTATACCAACCGTACACAGCATATGTAGTAATGAAGAACATTCCGATTATGGAGGTGCGTAATCTACAGTAAATGTTTATGTCAGTTTTTAATGACATTTAATTCTGTCCTGTGTATGATTTTATGGATAGCTGAATCACTAATAGGTATCCCTAAATAGGAAAAAAAGATACAAGATTATTTTCGATACCAATCAAACAGATTTCAGTGGAAATGAATTTATATAATGATTATGGCTTTCAATGAAGTAAAAACAAACCCCAAAAAAGGAAAACAAACACCAATTAAAGAATATATAATTATATATATATATATATATATATATATATATATATATATATATATATATATATATATATATATATAATCAACACAGAATCACGTAAAGAACAGAAATAAATTTCTGACTCACTTCAAGATCAGAACCCAGGTCTTTCAGTTGAAAGGCTGGCTCTCAATTGAAAGACCTCTCAATTGAAAGACCTTGGTTCGATCCTGATATATATATATACATAGAATTTAGATATATATATATATATATATATATATATATATATATATATATATATATATATATATATATATATATATATTTATATGTACGTGTTTGTGTTTGTAAATATCTGTATGTATATTTGTGGGTCTGCTTGTATTTTCTTTTGCATTAATGCTTGTGTATATACTGTGCGCCTGCCTGCAAAATATGTAAGCATTAACGATTACTTTATTTTACAGGCTCTTTGAGAAAACATTTACCACAGTAATAACATACATTTCGTTTCATGCAAGTGGTGAAAAGTAATTTTTTTATTTTGAAGTAGTTAATAGGAAACCTGGAGTTTTAATGAATTCAGGCGGAAAGTGATACTACAATAACTCTATTACCATTTTGCTAATACTCGATTAATTTCTTGTCCTTAAAATTAATTTCTTCTCCTTCCCCTTATATGAGTCACTTTCTCTTTTTAATATATTTTTTTCAAACTCTTACAGTTAAGGTTCTATCAGTATCAATATTATGAAAACAATTATATTTTCAGTTAACCATAAGCGTTCCTTCACCTCTTATGGTAATTGTGGGCTATAATTTCCTATATGGTCAGGTGGCTGAAAGTTCTACATATTATTATTATTATTATTATTATTATTATTATCATTAGGTGGCTATTATTATTATTATTATTATTATTATTATTATTATTATTATTATTATTATTGTTGTTGTTGTTGTTGTTGTTGTTATTATTATTTTTTTTTGTCCTTCTCAGTCATCCTATTCAATCGGGTGGTATTTATAGTGTGGGGTTCCGGGTTGCATCCTGCCTCCTTAGGAGTCCACTTTTCTCTTTTCGCTGTTTCTAATAGCACTGTTGCATGAGTCCTGGAGCTACTTCGGCATCTAGTTTCTCCAGGCTCCTTTTCAGGGATCTTGGGATCGTGCCTCGTGTTCCTATGATTATGGGTACAATTTCCACTGGCATATCCCATATCCTTCTTATTTCTATTTTCAGGTCTTGATACTTATCATTTTTTTCTCTTTCTTTCTCATCTACTCTGGTGTCCCATGCGGTCTATTGGCACGTATAACCCTCTCTGTTCTGATACCATAGTCCAAAGGATCTTTGCCTGATCGTTTTCTATCACCCTCTCAGGTTGGTGTTCGTACCACTTATTACTGCAAGCTAGTGGGTGTTTCTTGCACAGGCTCCAGTGGAGGGCTTTTGCTACTGAAGCATGCCTCTTTTTGTACTGGTTCTGTGCAAGTACCGGACATTCGCTTGCTATGTGGTTTATGGTCTCGTCTCTCATATTGCACTTCCTGCATATAGGTAAGATGTAATTCCCATGTATTGTTCTTTGGACATATCTGGGTCTTAGGGCCTGATCTTGTGCCGTTGTTAGCATTCCTTCTGTTTCCTCCTCTGCAGCCATTGCCAAGTTTCGTTGCTGGCCAGTTCTTTAGTCTGTCTCATGTACTGTCCATACATTGGCTTGCTGTGACATTCCTCTGTTCTGTTTTTTATTCTCCTGTCTCTGTATATTTCTGGGCCTTTGTCTACTTTCATCAGTCCTTCTCCCCATGCACTCCTTTGTCACTCATCTTCACTGGTTTCAAGTATTGCCCCACTGCTCCGCTCTCGGTGTTGACGCAGTCCTCTAGGCTTAGTAGACCTCTCCCTCCTTCTTTTCTTGTTATGTATAGTCTGTCTCTATTTGTTCTTTAGCGTAGTGTCATGTGTTACCTAGTTTTCTGTTCTATGTTACGGAGTTCAGCCTTCGTCCACTACACCACTCCCGCGCCGTATCTGATTACTGGTACTGCCCATGTGTTTATGGCTTTCATCATGTTTCCGGCATTGAGTTTTGACTTGAGTATCGCCTTTAGTCTCTGCATATATCCTTTCCTGATCGTATCCTTCATCTCTTGGTGTTTTATATCGTCTCTTTCTATTATTTCCAGGCATTTGTATCCTGCCTCATCTGTGTTTGATGCTATTCCCGTCGGGTATAGCTTTATCCCTTCAGTCATTGTTACTCTGCCTTTTTGTATGTTGACCAAGGCGCATTTTTCTATTCCAAACTCCGTCCTGATGTCCCCACATACAATCCTTGCAGTCTGGATTTGGGTATCTATTTTCTTGGTGCTCTTACCATACAGCTTGGTGTCGTCCATGAACATCAGGTGGTATTGTTGGGGAACGTTTAGACATTCCAGCAGACTTTCTTTCCGGAAAAATATTTTACGCGAGATGTGTTATGTTTCATCACAATTATCTTGTAAACAATGATTTAATCCCTAATATAAAAATAAATATGACAAAAACATTCTTGCATTATAATCAGGTGTGTGTGTGGGTGCGTGTGAGTGCCTGTGTGTGTGTGTGTGTGGCTGTAGGAGGGGTTATTGGTTAATATGGTGTATGGTTAATATCATTATTATTATTATTTATTATTACTGCGCGCCAGTTTTTTTCTCGTTGTCAAGACGTGAGCATTTATTAAAGGTATGCCGGCTGGTCCTATCGGTTTCTTGCAGTTACCTAAGGAAAAAGCCTTTCTTTTTTGATTCCAGGAAATCCAGGAATAAGGAAACCAACACACGAGCCCCGAGGATTGTCCTTATTTTTCAACGTCTCACTCTTGCATGCAAGCGAAAGCAAAGGGAGGTGAAAAGAAAGAGATAGTTTCTACCACCAAAGAAGCTGTAGACCGCAAAAAAAAAAAAAAAAAAATTGTGAATGGGATTTAGGGAATAGAGTAGCAGGAAGAAAAATGACTTTATATGAAAGCTTGATTTTTGTTGTAGATTTCAATAGACCCTTCCATGGCTTGTAAAGAATATTTGTCCTACATCATGCATTGTGTTCACAGAGCTTGTAGTTTCCCTATTGTTATCATTATTACAAGAACTCAAAACCAGCGAGATTCTCGGGACATCTGATTTGGTTGTTGGTGGGTTTAACGAGATGCAAGATGATGCTGAAGTGCTTCACAAATTCAGTGTAAATCTACGGTAAATATATTACATTTTTCACCAAGCACAACGGTCAAACATAAGCAGAATGATAAAGAATAGAGATAGTATCATTATACCATCATGAATAATTTTACACGAAGCAGTTCATTTTTTGTTATGGTTGTGAAGTCATTTAAAAACAGATTACACTATATTCATGAATATCCAACCAGATCACTCTCATATAAAATGAACATTGTACATCAAAATCGTTTGCTAATAATTCACAGCTAATGGCAAATACATAAGCTAACTCCATTTACAATTATACAGGGAACTGGGTGAGGAACTCCTCGTCAAAAAGAAATTACATATTAATTTTAGGATAATATCATTAAGTGTTTATTGGTTTTGCATAACAAATGTACCTCGAATTCAACATTTTTCTATTTAATGATTTTACTCTTATTATCAGTTAACTGGTTTTGGATCTAATGTGGTATATGTGTTAATTGTTTCACGTGATCATTGCTTAATGATATAGAATACTTTATAAATGTTTTTTGTTGTTTCAAAATACAGAACAAAGAAAATGAATTTCTTTTCTATAATTAAGTTTGTCTATCACATTTTATCTAACTTTTATTGTCTTCGATCTATTAAACGGTTACGACAAAAATATAATAATTGTCTTCCAACAGTTAAGCAATTAACCCGGTAAATCTATAATGGAACACTGTTAAAGAGTCGAATAACTAACTTCAATGTAATTTTCACGGTTCCCTTCCTACAGAAAATGACTTTAAGTGACACTTACCCACAAAAGCATTTGATAATTAAATTATTATCATTATTTTTTCAAAGTATCATTTATCTTTGGTTTTTATTCAGTGCCGCTATTTGTTTTCGAAAAAGTTTACCTCTCTGAAAATATGAGATTTCTGTTTCCATTACACATGTTTGAGTACGAAAAAGTTCAAATGGCGAAAGACATTAAGTGACACACTCTTTAACCATACGATTCTGCTTATACCTGTATGTATGTGTACGTATGTTTGTATGTACAAGTTAGATTTAAAAAAAGTAATAAATAGCCGTCACTTAAAATCTAATGGTCGTTTTTTCTTCCACTATTTTTTCAGTCCCAAGACTAAAAATATAGTCATCACAATCCTCAAAAAATGTTATATCTTTCGCTCGATGTAAAGGTGACTAATGAAGAAAATGAACCAAAATACCTTATTTCTTTATCTTTTTTTAAAATTTCTTCTTACCAAAGACAGATCTTTCAAAGAAATGAAATAAAAAAACTTTTGTACCTAGGAATCCCGATTCCTCCACTACCCCTCTCTCTCTCTCTCTCTCTCTCTCTCGTATTTGTCTCCCTAAATGAAAAACTAAGTTTTACCAAAAGGCATTAGCCTCCTTTCAACTAAGCACCAGCATTAAAATCATTCGAATTCCACAGATAAAAATCAATTGAAAGTCAAAGGATTCCGAACCACGAGGAATATCGCCAAGAACGTTTGAGAAATATTCCAACTGGAATTTCTGGAATGAAAAACCACAGGATATTTATCATTCTAAGAACAGCTGTCTCAAAAGCCTCCGGAATTCTCTTCGAGAACGCTGGCGCCTACGCACAGAGTTTTTGTGGATTTTTGTCTTTGACGAATCACCTGTCTTTTTATGGGTTTTAACTGCCGGCATCGAACCATGGAGATAGGTGGGCACCATTTTTGGATTAGGAAGGATTCAAAAATGGTAATCGGACATTTACTGCGCGAGAATCTTCTTCTCTTTATGTCTTCAACTGATGTGGTCCTGTGACATGTCCCACCTGAAGAAGTAAGCTGGTTTTCAATCATCAAGTCTATTGACACATCTCATAAACGTGCCTTTTGTCTCTCCACGTGACCCTGAAATAACTGGGCATCATTTGGAAGGACTCTGTCGACTCTGTCTGTTATAGATCGAAAAAGGGGGGGGGGGAAATAAAAGAGGTTGATGAGGGATGACCTGACTAGCACTGCCAGATCTCACATACATAAAAAAATCCCTGTCATATTCTCTTTCTCGGAGACTTCGTAATTTCTTCCTAATGCTGATGGACAAAAAATCCATCATTTGATCTGGAAGTCATTTGAGGACTCTTCATAAAAACAAAGTGGTTAGCCAACACCGAAGTTATGACTTCTTCTGGTGCGTTAAAAAATATTCATCATTTTTGCTAAAAGTTCATGGGAACTCCTTTCATGAAGTTTCACTTTAATGGAATTTTCAATGAATTCTTTCTCAGCTTAGAAGCAAAACAGCAAACCATGGATATCAGTAAGGGTTAATATTTAATATTACTTAAGAGATATTAGCAACGCATGATTTCAACAGCATGTGTATACACACACATGTATATATATATATATATATATATATATATATATATATATATATATATATATATATATATATATATATATATGTGTGTGTGTGTGTGTGTGTGTGTGTGTGTATCTATATATATTTAATTGCTATTTGTGTCATTTCCTCATTTCCAGTCTTTAAAATGTAATCTGGTATTGCAAAACACCGTCGGCTCTAATAAACTTTTCAAAATTATCGCTGTGGCCCTTCCTTGATGTCCCTGTTATATATATATATATATATATATATATATATATATATATATATATATATATATATATATATATATATATATATATATATATATATATGATACATGTAACATACGCTACCGGGGTCTAACGATGTCAGGCAGGGCAGCCGATCGAGACTACGGTCTACCCCAAAGCCAAATCAAAAGTCCTTCAAAAGAAGGCATCGTGCTTACCCCATACAAAAAGGGGAAAAAGGACGTTAAAAAGAAGAAGAATATATATATATATATATATATATATATATATATATATATATATATATATATATATATATATATATATATATATATATATATATATATATTCTAAAACTATGCAAACATAATAGTCAAACACAGTAAACTCTACTTCTTTTTCGTTAATTTTTGGAAACGTTTTCCACTGAGAATCTTGAAAACCAATTTGGGGGAAAAATGTAGGAACTCTCCCGCTCGCCATAATTCGTATCAGAGATGCGAAGTAAGGCAGAAAGTTTCCTTATTTCATTCCCAAACCGGGATCCATGCAATCCGCATTCGAAAATGTTAAGGAGGTGAGCATTTAGGGTTTGATGCAAGCACAAATACACACTCATATATATATATATGTATGTATACATATATATACACATACACACACACACACACACATATATATATATATATATATATATATATATATATATATATATATATATATATATATATATATATATACACATATATATATATATATATATATATATATATATATATATATATATATATATATATATATATATATATATATATATATATATATGCGTATGTTTGTGCGTACACACACGCTCAAAATATATTTACACGTTGCTGGCAAAATATCAGCAAAAAATATTATAAATAGAAGCTCACTGACGTCACTAGTGTTATTTCGACCAGAGAAGTCTAGCAACAACGATTTTGGCCGAAATGGCTGCAGATGAACACTGCAGAACGTCTGCCCCTCCGCCGTAACTTCGGATCCACGTGTAATGAGCCAGCAACCTCACTCCTTTTACGAAACCTTGCTTAAAATAGGAGAGTTGACACCCGGAGCCTCCTCTCAAATGGAACGCAGACCGAGCATGTATTGGGGGCTCTGCAGTCCACCAGGAGCTCTGGGAAAAGTTGGAGGACAACAATATTCCAGATTGTCAAAGCCAGAGTAAAGCTTCCTAAGAAATCGTCGTCTTTTCAGAAACATTTTAGGTCCCCGAGATTTCAACTTTGCTCGGAAAAATAACGAAAAATGGGCAAGGTTGTCACAAGATATGTCACCTTCATTCAACTCTTCCTCTTACCAAAGTATTATTCTATTTATAAATTGATTGACTCTCTCTCTCTCTCTCTCTCTCTCTCTCTCTCTCTCTCTCTCTCTCTCTCTCTCTCTCTCTCTCTCTCTCTCTGTCAAGTTCATTTGGATTTCTAATCGTACAATATTGTCACCAAGAACATCAGAATATTCCTACTCAATACCCTCGTTTATTCTTTTTAAGTTATATTTCTGCCTATAGCGAAGCAACTCATTAGATAGTTTCATCTTCTTCTCATCTGATATTCTCTGTTGTGAAAGTTTTCTGTTTGAATATAGACTTCCTTAAAAGAAGAACGAGCCTCAAAGGTCGTTTATTTCATAAACTTTGATATTTCCGACAGTCACGGAGTTATAACTACGGGTATTACTATTCTATGGTGGAAACTTTATCATTTCAAATCCATTTTCGTCGGTCCAATGTTTCCAAAATGACACTTACGAAACCGTGTAATGTAGTCGTTTAAGTCTCATAAAATAAGTCTCTAGTGTAGTTAAATGTGTATCAAAAAAGAACGATCTGTTTTGTGCAATGGCATTTGTATGCTTTTGAAAGATGTAAGGTTTAATCATCTAGTGTTGTTTCTTCATCGTGTTAATTATAGATATTCGTAATCTATTCTTGGACACGCCAAGTGCTAATATTGTAAAAATATATCATCGCTTCCTTCCAATACCTTAGTATTCATGACGTAAAGTTATGAAAAATCTGTACAGAACAATATTTGCAGTTTGAAAGATGATACATGGACAAAGAAGGTAGAGCTCATTCACTCAGTCCAATAGCTTCTGTGAACGTGACGATCAGAAGTTAAAAAAATGTTTTGTTAGATTTTGCTCCCGAACGTGGATATGAACAGCTTTATATTACAGTATTTAAACAAGAAGAAAAATATTCCACTCTGAGTGCATACCTCCGCCTACCTCAAATATTTACGAGAGTATCCATCCTCAAGTCAGACTCCCTTGTTGAATTTATTGTTGAAGGGAAATGTGTGTAGGTCTTCAGCTTATTAAGCTCCCGTTCATTTGAAACGGTAATTTCTTCATAAAATTTACATTCTTACCTCACTTGTGCCAATCACGAGGTCAGTCTTTGATAAAGTTAAGTATACCTTAGTTTAACCAGACCACTGAGCTGATTAACAGCTCTCCTAGGGATGGCCCGAAGGATTAGACTTATTTTACGTGGCTAAGAACCAATTGGTTACCTAGCGACAGGGACCTACAGTACAGCTTATTGTGGAATCCGAACCACACTATACCGAGAAATGAATTTCTTTCACCAGAAATAAATTCCTCTAATTCTTCATTGGCCGGCCAGAGACTCGAACTCGGGCCTAGCAGAGTGCTAGCCGAGAACTCTACCGACTCGAAATATTGGTGAAAATCCATGCATAGCTTTTTATGTAATTCTGCGAACAAAAAACAAACAAACAAACAAACGGGGCAGACTAACAAACCGGACCAGAAACAAACTCTTTGGGGGAGGAAAGAGGAATTTCATGGGCTACTATTTCTTTGTAATTCAAAAAAATAAACTTTAGCAATTCACTTCTCTTGTTGGCTCGAGGTTCTAAAGACCAGGTTTATATTTGCAATGTAAACTTTTTTTTTTTTACGACAGAGAAAGAGCTAAAGAAAGATGAAAAGTTTTAATTGGAGTCGTTTTCTAGAAAAAAAAAAGTCCACGAAGAATAAATGAAAATAAAATGAAAAATACTTACATACATAAAGAGAGAGAGAGAGAGAGAGAGAGAGAGAGAGAGAGAGAGAGAGAGAGATACCAGAATACCTATTTTTTATCTCCGTGCGAAAGTGTATCAGTTTATAAATAAACCAATACTTTAGTACGAGGGGTTGAATGCACTTGACAGATATTGTGACAAAGTCGACCAGTTTTCAAAATTTCTTC
>NC_089744.1:11870000-11900000 GCF_040412425.1 Macrobrachium rosenbergii
AAACTTTCAGCCGCGGCCCATGGAACTCAGCCACGGTCCGGTGGTGGCCTCAGCCACGGCCCATGAAATTCTTAGCCGCGGGCCATGAAACTCAGCCACGGTCCGATGGTGGCCTGTGTTATTGGTACCTATATCGGTGTCAGAAATACGATTATGGCTAACTATAATTTTAAATAAAATAAAAACTACCGAGGCAAGAGGATTGCAATTTGGTATGTTTCATGATTGGAGGGTGGATGATCAAGATTTTGCAGCCCTCTAGCCTCTGTAGTTTTTAAGATCTGAGGGCGGACAGACAAAGTGCGGGAGGAAAGACAAAGCCATCACAATAGTTTTGTTTTACAGAAAACTAAAATGAGTCTGAGAGAAAGTAAAATCGACTTTGGCTCGTCTCTTGTTGCACTGCCAAAGCAAATAATGTAGAAAGTTCTCAAAACGGATGTGGTTCTTTAATGTTGATGGATGGAACTACCCAAGAAGCGAGAGAAAGGACAAGGAGATGTAGATCCTAAGTTATGGCATAAGAAGGGAGGTCGTGATTGTTGTGTGGAATGAATGACGTTCTGAGACAATAGTATTATTTTGTGACAGTCAAGAGAAACTGCCCTGATCAGTGAAGAGTTTGAAAGGGATTACAAGAAGACAAAGATGAGAGAAAACCTGGTTAAAAGGAGTAAGACTATGAGATTAGACATGAGTCAGGAAATGCATCAGTGTATCTTTTAGCAGACGATGAATGGATGGTGTACTATATTTTTTAAGGTAGCAGGAACTGTGCAAAAATTATGAAGACTCTTGCATGTTTACGGAAAGCTATGTTAAAACTGAAGTGTGACTGTTGAATGCAAATGAACGCAAGTAAGTGAAAGCCGTGAGGATGAACTGTTTAAGTCGAATTTATATAATAAAAAAGAGCCGAAAGGGAGATAAATGTGAAGATATGAAAGGATGTTGTAAAGGTCAGCATAGGTGAAAGGATGAATCAGAGAGTTTTGGGAAGATTTGGTCACGTCGAAAAAGTGAAGGGTGATAGGTTGCTGAAAAGAGTGCGCATATTGGAAGTGTTAGGAGGAAGAAGGGAGGGATAGTGTGAAAGAAGTGTTGGAAAGGAAGAACTACACCATCCAGACAGCCAGGATGCTGGCAAAATAAAGGTGAATGGCACAGCGTGTATAGAGGCTTCTATATTCTGCCTGGGGGAGATTTCTGGGCTATTGAATTAAACGGGGACTGCTGTGGATTTTTTTTTTTTTTTTTTTGCCTAGGGAGCTCTTTCATGTTTCAGTACTGTAGGTGTTAATACAGTAGTGACCAGTGTTATAGGAATTACCTTAATGATGAAAACGATATATACATATATATATATATATATATATATATATATATATATATATATATATATATATATATATATATATATATATATATATATATATATATATATATATATATATATATATATATATATATATATATATATATATATATATATATATATATATATATATATATATATAATATAAACCTGCCATATCAATACTGGAAATATAATTGTTTCGAAAATATTTGTATGCAATGATAAAATTGTTGCAAACTTTAATTGTGAAGTTTCAGTAAGAAACAAAATGAATACAAGAATTGCAAAATGTTGATAAACAAATGAAACATTCCGTCCAGTTGAATTCCGGAGATAAAAATAAAAGTTAAAAGAGACGTTTTTTAGAGGGAGGAATGTTAGATATCGAGTGAAAAACTGATAGCGAGCGATAAAGCAAACTATAACTATTTCAGCATTTATACTTCTACAAAATAATTGTAGTAGTAAACAGACTGTGCCTCCCCAAAGCAGTTTCCAGTAAATCCATTATATAATGAAGTCATCATTTATCCTGCCGTCAGTGTGTGGTAGATATTTCAATCTCTAGTTCAACACAAAGCATAACTTTGCTGCGTCACAGCAACCCGCAAAGAACTCCTCGTTAGTCTAATTAGAGTGAGGAACCCTGGCGTCTAAGAAATTCAATGAAATTCTTCATAAAATAAACGAGGCCACTGCACTGGAGTATTAAGGACATCTCGTAGCTCCAATTAAATGTGAGACATTTATGATCTTAATTTAGGTTCGATTAATTGGCGAAACGAAGTGAAATTTGGTGAGGAAATTGGGTGGTGAATCTGCAGCTCGTTTCTGTTCCTCCTGCGATGTAAGTAGAGGAAGAAGTTGCAGTATATAAATTTTCATTAAGTGGAACTTTTAAATGAGGGTATCCTACAATTTCTTTTGATATTAACGAGAATATATATATATATATATATATATATATATATATATATATATATATATACAAATATATATATATATATCGATATATATATATATGATAATATATATAACTTGACAACATTCCGGCACTGCCCAGGAAAACTCAGAAGGACTTAGAAAAATTTTCCTGCACCTCCTTGTGCTGATTGTCCCTTTTATACAGGGATCACTATGCTGACTATCTCCTTTATCCAAATATTACTTTGCTGACTGTCACATTTATCCAGGAATTTCTGTGGTGGCTCCCTTTTATTCAGGAATTACTGTACTAACTGTCCCTTTTATCCCAATATCACTGTGCTGTCTGTTCCATCTATCCAAATATTGCTGTTATAACTGTTCAATTTACCCAAGTATTACTGCAGTGACTGTCCCCTTTATCCAGTTATTACTGTTCTGACTGTCCCAGTTCTCCAGGTATTACTGTACTGACTATCCCTTTTATCCAAATATTACAGCAGTGACTGTCTCATTTATCCAAGTATTACTGTTCTGACCGTTCCATTTATCCAGGCATTACTGTGCTGACTGTCCCTTTTATCCAGGTATCAGTGAGGTGAATGTCCCGTCTATCCAAGTATTACTATACTGTCTGTCCCTTTTATCCAGGTATTACTGTGCTGACTGTCCCTTTCATCCAGGTATTACTGTGCTGACTGTTCCTTTTATCCAGAGATTACTGTGGCGACTGTCCCATCTGTCCAAGTATTACTATACTGTCTGTCCCTTTTATTCAGGCCTTACTGTGCTGACTGTCCCTTTTATCCAGATATTACTGTGGTGACTGCCCCATTTTTCCAAGTATTACTATACTGTCTGTCCATTTTATCCAGGTATTACTGTGCTGACTGTCCCTCTTATCCAAGTATTACTGTGGTGACTGTCCATTATCCAGACATTACTGTGGTGACAGTCCAATATGTCCAGGCATTACTGTTATGTCTGTCCCTTTGATCCAAGTATTACTGTGTTGACTCTCCATTTTATCCAGATATTACTATGATGACTGTCCCATTTATCCAGGTATTACTGTACTGACTGTCCCTTTTAGCCAGGTGGTATTACTGTGGTGACTGTCCCATTTACCCAGATATTACTGTGTTGTGTGTCCCTTTCATCCCAGGATTACTATTCTGACTGTTCCATTTTATCCAAGTATTATTGTGGTCACTGTCCAATTTATCAAGACATTACTGTGGTGACTGTTCCCCAGGTATTACTGTACTGACTGTCCCTTTTATCCAGGTATTACTGTTCTGACTGTTCCTTTTATCCAGGTATTGATGTGGTTACTGTCCATTTTATCCAGATACTACTGTGGCAACTCTCCCATTTAACCCTTGCTAAACCTAAACACACCCCCTACTTAACTGAAAGACCCCCCCTAAACCTAAGCACACCCTCACTAAGCCTAAACACACCCCCTACTAAACCTAAACACACCACCTGCTAAGCATAAATACATCCCCACAGACCTAAACACACACCCTCACTAAACCCAAACACAAACCTTGATACAGAATTATTAATCACAGGAAAGAAAAGCATTTTCAATAACATATTTCTATGGTGTCGAGCACATGAAATAAAGTATGATAAACCCGTAGAGTTTATTTACCACATTAGTTTTTAATTCTATGGGTAGCAACAGCCCCGTTTCAGGGAAAGGGGAGGGGGAAGGGGAAGGGTAGGGCGGTATAGGTTTGAAGCCTACCCTGTTATGTAAGTTGGGTCAAATGATGGCCACAGACCAAATTTTGTCTAGATCAGTCAAGCGGTTCGGATTTCTATCGCGCACAAACTTACAAGCATACAAATATACACATACAAACATTCACTTTTATATACAAGATTATATATATATATATATATATATATATATATATATATATATATATATATATATATATATATATATATATATATATATATACAATTTCAGTATATATATATATATATTGTAACGAACACAATTTCTGTGAGGCCGTCAGGTTCTTTAAAAATAAGATCTTAAGCATTGGGGACTAGGAGAAGTCTGAAGGACTGTGACAATCTCAAGGAGAAGGGGGCCAAAGAAAATACTCAAATTCCTTAAAACTAATTTATTACCACTACTATAATACAAAAATGTACATATGAGACCAGATTTCAGACAGCACAGCAAAACGTAAAAATAATAATCAATGACTGTAAATAGCACGACAAAAATGCTCCGATAACCTTTAAATAAAAATAAATCACAGCAGCAGTAGAACAGTAAAAAGTAAATACTGATGACAGGAGCCGCATTTGCCTCATCAACAATAAGAAACATAAATAACCTGGTGTCATACTCACTCCAACACATGACAATACCTTGCCCGACATCACAGTCATATTAATGACTAAGAACCATAAAAGATTCGTTCACAATTACAGAAACAACCTAGTCATATTAATGACCATAATCATAATCTCATGTATTAATGACAACCATACCCGTCACATATTAATGACCATAATAACCTCGTCATATTAATGACTATAAGAATCATAAAAGATCCACTCTAGAGACACACGGAGAGAGAGACACTCTAAAAGAACCACGAGGACAACGAGCGAAACACTTCCATGGCGACCACTTCTTCTCAGCTGCCACAGAAAAATACCCTCTTCTCTAAAAGCCGGGAAATACACATGAGTCTCCCACCCCTCTTCGGGAACAAAATCCTCAGGAGCCACCATCGCACACTTCCTGCCGATACTTTAATAGGTGCTAAAGAAACGAGCAGGAGAAAGTTACTGCTGATTTATTGAGGACACAGGCGGTTTATATAGTGGCGGACTGACGTCGCGCCGAGGAATACAATGAGAGCCAGGGTGACCTGAGGTCAATAACATTTGACAATAAATACAATGAATAAATACACTCTGAGTTGCAAAAATGGACAATAATGAAGCTGACGACATTCTGATACATGAGCAAAAGAAACATATGCCATACAGGTTAGTAACAGGTATATATTTACATAGATTAGTTTAAATGATTGGGTATGGTGGTTGATCCTGCGTGACCCGTGATCCTAGGAGCGGCATAGAAAACGGGTCGCCATCATAGAAGACCCGCTCAGCGGGGACTTTACAATACCATCTCCTCGGGAACTAAGTCAAGGTCCTTCTCCTGCTGTCCACAGAAAACATCGCCAGCTGCTTCCAAAACCATCATCAATGGCGAATCACCGCTGCTGCTACTGCCATCACCAACAGCAGGGTGATACTCGAAATCCACCGCTGCTGTGTTCTCCTCTGAGAACTAGACGGTGTGTTGCCGGAAATCTGACTGCTTCTATAAAAAAAAAAAAAAAAAAACAGAGACGAACGACACCTCGCCTCCCCACGCAAAATACCGGAGAGCAGGTAAACAATTCAAACAATGTAGTTTAAAAACAAAACAAACCATCAGAAAACCTGATGCACAAACACACACACACACACACACACACACATATATATATATATATATATATATATATATATATATATATATATATATATATATAGTACATAGTACAAACAGGAGGACGAAAAGTAGGTGATACATATTTTCGACTTTATTTCCTGCCAACGTTTGAAAGTATGACTCCATCATCAGAACTAAAATACAAAAGTAACAACAATTAAAATCAATACATAAGACTCAGTAAAATCATTAATGTTAAAACATAGATATTAAAACCGAAACATAAAAGTTAAAACCAACCCAACGCATCCAAAATGTAAAAACATTTCATGGCTAACGACTCGCTGAAATAGAGAGGTTTCATCAGCAGCTTGCTCTACGATTTCAAATTCGTCATAGGAAATAAAAGGTTTACACTGTTTATAGTGTGTTCCCTTGTGTCAGAAAACTCCTCACTCAAAGTACAGTCTGTTCTATGGCTGACTCCACGTTGAGAATCGATTCGCATTTTCAGCATTCCTTTGGTGGATCCGACGTAAGTCCCGAGATTACATCTCGGGCAAGTATTCTTGTAAACCACCATAGAACGCAAAAGGTTGGATACAGTGTCTTTAAATCTAATAAAAAGTGATCCAATTGTTCTTGGATTCCTCAGAACAAATTTGGGATTAAGAAAGTAAAAGTGTTTCTTTAAATTCTGTCTTAATGTACTTAAAAATCTGCCATCATTCGTAAAAGGCAAAGAAACATAAAAATTAAGTTTCGGTATTGTAGGTACAGGAATTTTTGGCTGAAATTTCTTATTCAAGAATTAGCTGACATATTCCTCAAATGAAAGTTTGGGGCCGCAGCTATTCTGAAAATATTTTCAACCTCATTATGAAAAGAGAGCCAGTCTGAAGAGAGAAAAAAGGCTCTGTACAATAACGTAACAACACTACTAAGCTAAAAAGTGTAAAAACATGAACTAAAAAAAAAAAAAAAAAAACTTGAACCAAGACCAGCATACGTTTGCTTCCGGAAGACAGAAGTGGAGAAGTGCTGGTTGGATCTGGTGATTAACACGTGTACTGGTTTTGGTTCAAATTGTACAGTATGTAAATATTGTCGATCCCTCGGATATCGCGCTGCAGAGCAGTGCACTGCTGCTCACTGATGACATTTAAATATTGAAACAAGGCCTATAAATCTCAATATCTATGAATTCGCACGCTAAGCAGAAATGTTCATCTTAAAGCTTTGACTAATGAAGAATGTAAATTACATGAAAAACTGGGCAGTCTTGAATATAAGACTAGAAATACCACCGTTATAATGCAATTTAATGAAAATTATATGTATACAATAAGCACGAATTTTCTCTAAAATGAGATGTAAATGAGATTTAATTGGTTCAGGATTAATCTCACTGTTTAAAGTGAAGTTGACATGTTTGAGGATGAGGGGGTTCCCGGGGATGAGGGGTGTGGAGAAAAAGGTATTGCAGTCTCACTCCACAACAACTAATTTCCGTATGAACAATCTCAAATGGTCTTGATAGGGTTTTCTATAGTCAAATAAAAAAAAATGAGAATGGTGATGGCAACGAAAGAATAACAGATAATGTTTAAGAAAGGCCCATAGCCCTCCGAATGTAATTCTAATTTCAACAGTTGTGGCTACCTTTATTTAAATATCCAGAACGGCACTCAAAACGCATCGAAGGAAAGGTAATTCATCAAAAAATGACAAATATTCCGTCAGTCGGTGTCCGCCGCGTCCTAGGGGGAATACCCTCAGTTTTTTGGACAGCTGTTCCAAGAATGAAAAATATCTTGCGGTTTTTCATTCCAGAAATTCCAGTTGGAATATTTTTCCAGCGTTCACGGCGGCATCCCTCGTGATATGGAATCCTTTAATTTTCGATAGATTTTTATTTATGGGAATCAAAGCATTTTCATTCTATTCCTTACATATATGTACAAGAGGCAAACACATTAGAGAGAAATTTGGTGTTCCTTTAAACAGAGAGAGAGAGAGAGAGAGAGAGAGAGAGAGAGAGAGAGAGAGAGAGAGAGAGAGAGAGAGAGAGAGATATTAATAATAGTGCGAAAGTTTAATAGACGAGGGACAGAGAGCGAGAAAGAGAAATTTGGGGAGAAGAAAGTGAGCGTATAGTAAGAGAACAAGAGACGAATCAGAGAGAGAGAGAGAGAGAAAATATATATATATATATATATATATATATATATATATATATATATATATATATATATATATATATATATATATGTATATATATAAATAAATATATATATATAGTTATTTATTTATTTATTTATATATATATATATATATATATATATATATATATATATATATATATATATATATATATATATATATATAGATATATGTATATTGTTCCAAAAGTCTTTGCCCTCTGTTGTGATTTTTCCCCTCTTGATTTTCACTTATAAGTTAAAGTAAATTATTTTATTTCCCAATATGAAATAATGTGCATTTCAAAAGAAGCACTAGTTATTTTGATGTTTTCACACTAAGCGTTCCCATGTTTTCCCAGGCCAAGTTAAGCCAGTGCAAATGTCTAATGAGAAACTAAGTGCAGGACCCTACCGCGAGTCATTACTGATATGACCTGAAACTAGTAATGCACCCCTACGGTGACATTTTTAGCAACTGCTTGCAAGTAGCACGCCCCCTTCGAGAGTTCATTCTATTGTTACCATTCTTCTCAGTTCCCCAGTCACGCGATGATCATTTGCATTTTCTGAATTTCCCCTCTTTCCCAACTACCTGCGCTGCCATCAAGAGTCACCTTTCTTGACCTGAGCCACGCCTCCAGCTCTGCCTACTAACACCTGCATCCCTCCCATCTAATTGTCATCCCAGTGACACCCCTTCCCTCGAACCTTTATCTGGCCACCATACAATGACCTTTCTAGTTGCCTGGCCGGATTAACGACATGCCCTATGAGGAGGTAATGTAGGACCCATTAGGAAGAGGCTGTCTGAAGTGTCAAAATGCAACTGTTGTCAGTGCCGAAAGTGGTATATACGCTGGCCCCAACAAATCATTCTTCGCTAGTTCCTGTTCAGAAGTCACACTGCTAGCATAACCTATGCTAAGCCCCCTTCAGGTGTCTTCCTGCTTGTAGACATTCTGCTCAACCTTCTCCAGAATACACACTGCTAGTATACCCCATGCTAGTTACCTCTACAACACCACTCTACAATGTCACCATCCTGGCACCACACACACACATACACACACACACACACACATACCCGCTAGTCGACCTTATACTACTCTGCTAGTCTATTCTCCCGACTTCACGCCACTGGACTCCTGCTGCTAGCCACCTCCCACAGACATCGACCTGCTGAATTACCTGACAACGACCCTCTGTCCAGAAGTCACCAAGAGACTACACTCAAGTCCTACTTGAAGTAGATCCTACGTTGCTATGCTGAAGATTGCCGTATCCAGCTACTCACCTCTGCGCGCTGATGCCTTACTAGCCTACCAGCACCCCTACACTTTGTCAAACTTTCCTCTGGTGGGGAACCTTGAGTGACAACACTTCCGCTGACGCCCTATGGCAGTAACCTGTCTCTATGAACCTCATGGACACCCTACGGCAGTAACTTGTCTCTATGAACCTCATGTCTTGTCCACAGACCTAAGGTAATGTGATCGGAGTTGTTTGTCGGCCCCTTAACTATACCCTACCTGTGCTTATATACCTGTTCTCCTAATTCCTGCAACCATATTCCTGTTCCTCTCCCTCAGAGATTCCTGCGGTTTTGAATGTGGTGGAATTGTGATCAGTAGTGAAACAATTTAAGTTTCGTTTGTGTACTTGTGTTCAGTTGTCATTATTACGTAAGACAGTGTCTTGATATTTTGCCTGTGTGAATGCATTGTCATCTTACTTGATTCCATTTCCATGTGTTTAATTTACTGCTCTTGCAGATCCGTGATTTCGAGTCCCTGTTGTGTGGTATTAACTGTAGATAAACGGTGCCACATTCCTGCATATCCAGGTGTCATATCCGGTTAAGATATCCAGACTATCAACAGAGCAACGTCCTCACTCATTGTACCCCCTACTGTCCATCCTTTGGATCCTCCCTGATATCTATTGCTTGTTAGCCTATAAAAGCCTAGTGTGTAAAGATTTGTGGTTGTGGCACTTTGCTTGAATACTTTCTGGTTCTTTTGTGTAAAGAAATTCTTGACAGTGCCACGAAGCTCTATTGATAGCTCTTGTACATAATTTATCTTCTGATTGAATTAGTGAATTATACTATTTAGTGGACATCTTAATTTTACCTCCAACCCTTTCATTAATTTGGTAATTTTGAGTATTTTTCATTTCTAATTTTTTCTCTTCACTGGAGAGCAGCCACCTCAGTCAAGTGTAGTTATCAGAAATCCTAGTTAGAGCCACCTTTCCAAACACATGGCAGCACGGACGTGAATATATATATATATATATATATATATATATATATATATATATATATATATATATATATATATATATATATATATATATATATATATATATATATATATATATATATATATATATATATATATATATATATATATATATATATATATATATATAATAAAAGTGAATGTTTGTATGTTTGTGTTCTATAGAATTCTGAACCACTTTACTGACCTATGCAAAATTTCGTACACGGCCCCTATTTGACCCAACTTAGGTTATAATTCAATTCAAGACTGTGCCCCCATGACAGACATACAAACACAGACGTCTGTTCCCATTATCCAGCCTACTGTCCTTTTTATGTGGATATTAGCTGGCAGGGGCTTATTTGTTCGAAATCAATAAAGTTGGAAACTACAATAAACACAATTGGATTTCCTCCCTACAAGTTAGAATATCAAGTTACTAAAGTTCTTCTTGCCTAACGTGACGCTTATTTATTCGTGCAAATGCTAATTTCCTCATTAATTCGTTCTTTTCTTCCTCATTTTTACCCTCGGAACGTTATAACGACTGTTTCGTGACGTTATGGTGGCGTATTTAGTTTTAAAGTCGGTTTAACTGAGGTTTGGAAAAATATTAATTATTGGGCGATTTGCCAACTAAGGCCGTATGGAAACGTACATCTGCAGTGAGTCTCTCTCTCTCTCTCTCTCTCTCTCTCTCTCTCTCTCAAATCCACCCTCCTTCTGCAAACCCTATTTATATTTAATACCTAAGATTCAAGAGCAAACACCGACTAAAAGTTTGTCTAAATTTAAATTCTCACTTACACATAGTGGCACCTGGTAACTACATCAACCCTTGAACAGCAAGACTGGACTACTGGTCAATTTGCACCTTTTGCTGGTGCAATTATTGACAGTAAGGAAAACCATTCCCGTCATTTACGAAAATAAAATTATTGTTTATGGTTATTTATTAGAATGGAATATGTTAATTTCCATCTTTTATCTACGTGTATTTATACATAACAATAAATAACTGTTTGCATTACATTCCTCCACAAAGGGAATGTGTTTGTTTATAATATCTGATTACATCATCACCACAGGTAGGAATTGACCGGGTTGATGTACTAATTTTTCTATCACTCTGTGTAACTTTATACTTAATGCTACGTTAATGAATATGATGTCATTGTAAAGATAATGAGTAGTAATTTATTACGATATTTTGAAATCGGCCCTAAAACTAATATAAAGTACACGTATCACAAATTGATGTTACCCGTATTGGATAATGTTTTACTACTTTCTTTTCTTGATTTGACGAGGAGGTGGGAGACTAACTGATGTGGCAGTTCACTTGATAATAGGAAAGAAGCAAAAAGGCGTAAAAGTATTGTCTAAATATTCCTTATTAAAAAAGGAGGTATATTCTCATACAGTATTAATGAATGAGTTTCAATCAGAACCTGGGGGTTGGTTCAGTTTTTCATGAATTGGAGAGTAAAATTTACTTTCATCATAGTAACACCTATCATAAAAAGACAGGACAATGGCCTGGCCTACACCAAATTGTCTGTATCACATGGAAATAGTGTTTTGAATTTTTATGATATGATTTGGACTTATAACGGCTTACAGGCAACGATGAAGGATCTAACAATGAAGTGAATTAGGCCTATACATAAAATTTCATAATCTGATAAAAGTGGCTGAGATTCTTCCCAGATGAAATCCAGCGACAAACATTCACGGAATCGTTGCTTATCCATCCACGCATGCAATTACCTGTAAGTCTATCGGAAAAACTTTAGGTAACTCCATCAGTTCAACCACTTTCGTTGAATTGATTGACTACGCCCACAAACTGTCATCTATGTGAAAATTTTAACGTCGGTTTCGATGAACTGACAGAAGAAATGACAGGACAACCTGATAGTGAATATCCGGCATAAGGCTGTTGAACTTCATGATAGTGAATGGGTGTGTTGAGAGAGAGAGAGTTTATCAGTTGTCATTCAGAGCTTTCCCGGGCAACACCTAGTTGGTCAGCTAGTATACACACACACACACACACACACACACACATACACATATATATATATATATATATATATATATATATATATATATATATATATATATATATATATAAAGTCAAAATCTACGAAGGAAAAGAGAAACCTTGGAGTGCTGTGAGTCCTTCTGACTGTCGTCCTTTACTTAGCAGACTGAAGAAATAAAAAAGTAAGTTTACAAAGAAAGCTCATATAAATGACAGATGGGGATTACAAAGGAAAAAATATGTACCTAGAATCCAACACAATTGAAGAATTAGTAGAACTGCCAAAACAGGGTTAAATATTTAAGAGGTTTTACGAAGGATTAGGATCAACCATTCAGAAGCGGGGACAGGACAATTAAAAGATTATACAAGGAAGTGACTGTCCACCAAAAAATGTTAGCACAGCAAAATAATTTCTTTTTTTTTTGTAAACAATAAAAATTTTGCAAGACGAACACTTTTACAAATAAAAATTACATTAAACATACGAATACATAGAAAATATACATAAGGTAACTAATTTGTAATTAAGTCGGTGATTTTATCTTTTAGGTCATTGATGAACATTTTTCTAATACAGGCGTCCAAATAATACATGCCAGGGCTAAGGTTAAAATTACAGCTGGAAGTAGCTGTATAATAGCTGATTCCAAAAGATTTCTTGATGAGAAATCTCTCGATCTGGCAATCACAGAACTTTCAGTCCAATTGATCCTATGAGAGTTTTTACTTAAATGAATGAATATAGTATTGGATGTTTGTCCAGTTCTGACTGAATACTTATGTTGATTAATACGTACATCTAAATCTTTCCTAGATTGGCCAATATAAAAACATGGAATTTTATATATGATGTTGTTGTTTTTGTTAGGGCTATTTTTTTGGCATTCCTTTTAGTATGTTATTATAGGAAAAAACTAGGTTGACATTAAAAGATTTTAACAATGATTTTATGTTTTCAAAACCACTAAAATAAGGCAAGCTAAGAATGTCCTTAGGGGTTTCTTTCTCCCTGTTACTTTCACTATGAAACTTTTGTGGGTTTTATTATAACAAATACTATATCTAGTATATGTGAAGGATAACAAAAATCTGTCTCTATTTTTCTTATGTATTCAATTTCTTGATCCTAATACTGGGGAATGACAATGCACAAAGCTCGTAAAAACATAGAAGAAAAAATTGATATTTTTATATTTAGGTGATGGCCTGAATAAAAATGGACGTAAACTAAGTTGTTGGTTGGTTTTCTATAAATACTGAATTTGCATTGAAATGGTTCTCTATGTATTAAAACATTTAAGAAAGGGAGGCAATTGTCTTTTTCTAATTCTAAAGTAAATTTAGAGAGTAAATCACTTACATCAAAGCCAGCAGGCAAAACATCTAAAATATCGCCAACATTATCTATACCACATTAAAGGAGTATAAATGATATTAGGTAAATATCGTTTTTCAAAGAATTCCATATATCAGTTTGAGAGGAGTGGGGATAAAGGGTTGCCCATTGTCATACCAAATATTTGTTGGCAAAATTCACCATTGAATATAAACTTACAATCACAAATGCACAACCTGGTAAGTGAAATAATATGACTTACAGGTAGAGGTAATTCATGATGGATTAGTTCATTATTAAGATACTCTAAAATAGAATCTATAGGGACTTTAGTAAAAGAGAACAAACATCAAAACTAACGAATCTATCAGTGGGGCAAAAAGTGATTTTGGTTAATTTATCAACTAAATCTAGACAATTATATACGTGAGAATCGGAGATAGTTCCAAGTAACGGGGACAAGAGCTTGGTAATATATTTCGAAAGTTAATAAGATATTGAGCCAACAGTGCGGATAATAGGCCGCATAGGATTATTTTCTTTGTGCGTTTTTACTAGTCCGTACAAGTAAGGTAACGAGTTAGTTCTTTTTTTTTTTATCTTAAGGATTTTTTTCACTGTGATATTGAAATTTTTTATGACTTGATCAAGAGGATTTTTTGTTGGTTTTTTGTAAGTCGTATCATCACCCAGTAGGACTTGCATAGTGAAGTGTAGTCAGCTTTATCTAAAATTACAATATTATTCGACTTATCAACTTTTGTGATGTGGATTGTATTGTCTTTTTTAAGATCGGTCAAACTTTTCTTATAGCGAGCAGGGAAATTACTTTCATGCCTAACATTGGCAGCACCATAAACAATACCTTTAATTACGTCAACATGATTTTGAGGAAGATCACAATATTTTTCAAATACACATAAGGACGACTCAATCGTTAAAGCAGAGGGTTTATTAGATATAAAGGATAAACCATATCCGAGTACACTCACAACATTTTCTCGTATTTGTTTACTTGATAAATTTATAACACAATCATTCCGTGCACTATTAGTCCAGCCACTGCTATCAATAAGATTTTTTAGTTTTCTGTCGAGTTTCCTTGTTAGGGCATCTGTAGTCCTACGAGGTTTTCCATACAATCCTTGTCGGAGCAAGTCCTTCCAATTAGCCGGGAGTGAATGAAATTCTGGCTTTTTGTAATTCCTTAAATTTTTCCTTCTCCTCTTGCTTTGCGGCTGCTATGTGGCGTTTTAACACCAAGGCACTGAATTCATTGAATGGGTGATGGTCATATCTTCTTAAACGGCGTGGTAGCAAGGATTTAGGGAGCACCTGTTCAGACAGGCGCTTCTTCAGGAACTTGAGTTGAATTCTAGTCGAATGCGTAGCAGAAAGGGACTTGAAGAAGGTAGTGACTACGCAACTCAAAAGAGGAAACAGGATAGCAAAAGTAAACGTGGCCCTCATTATGTATAACTGAATCACGAAAATATGGAACGTGATGAATATATAATTAAAGACAAATTCCACGAAGGAAATAGGAACACCTGAGCGCTGCGAGGCCTTTCGACTGTCGTCCTTTACTTAGCACACTGAAGAACCATTTCAATGCAAATTCAGTATTTATAGGAAACCAACCAACAACTTAACTTATGTCCATTTTTATTCAGGCCTTCATCTTAATATCAAAATATCAATTTTTTCTTCTATGTTTTTACGAGCTTTGCGCATTGTCAGTCCCCAGTATTTGTATCAAGAAATTGAATACATAAGAAAAATAGGGACAGATTTATGTTTTCCTTCACATATACTAGATATTTGTTATAATAAAGCCCAAAAAAGTTTTTTACACACACATATATACATATACAGAGAGAGAGAGAGAGAGAGAGAGAGAGAGAGAGAGAGAGAGAGAGAGAGAGAGAGAGAGAGAGAGAGAGAGAGAGGATTACCGCCCCTTTTTCTCTCTGCACGTGGATACATCTGTCAGAAAATAAGCCAATACTTCGGCAAAACTAAGAATTCAATGAATGTGACAAACATTTTGAGAAATCCGATCAGGTTTCACAGTTTTTCTTCTGACAAAATTGAAGTTTTGGCGCCCAAAGATGTTTCTGACAAGGTACAAATCCTTTGGAATCTTTATTTTGGTTTTGACAATCTGCCAGATTTTTTTTTTATTCCCTGCTTCAGACATTCAGTGCTCATTGTATTTCATTTACATGAATTTAGAAGAGCATCTGTTATGTAGCATCTAAATTATAGTATACATTCCCCGTTCAAAATGTCTGCAAAACTTTGCAATGGCATCGATCGTATTTATTAATTTTATTATTCAAGATTTTGTTATAATGAAATTTGGAATTTATGACCTATTAGACTGTCCGGGTTACGCACAGAAAACATACATATATGTTACAGATTACATTTACGCATTAGGAGAAGGCCCTTAGCCTCAGGCTTCACACATACAGTATATTCAAAGAGGATTACTTGTCGACAGCAGTGGGTCCCTCAGTGGACCCTCATTCACATTCTGATCAAACCCGTCTTGTTTGAATCCCTGGTGGAATCACTAACACTGGATTGGACGAGATTTATTGTTCATTCAATATTTTTACATTTTTCCTTGCTGCACTGCAGAATTTAGTTTAGAACAACGACATACATACAGTCGCTTGCATATGTACACATACAAACGCACACACATGTAAATATATATATATATATATATATATATATATATATATATATATATATATATATATATATATATAATATATTGATATATATATTTATACATATAAATGTACACATACACACACATATATATATATATATATATATATATATATATATATAATATATATATACATATATACATATATATATTAATCCCTTTGACATGTTATTTATACATGTAAATGTACAACCATACACACACATATATATTTATATATATGTGTATGTATTCATATACACATGTGTGTGTGTCACCAGTGAGTGTGTGTATCTGTAAGCCTGTCTTTCTTTCTGGTTGAATAGGTTCTCGTTAATGTAGTTATTTTTGCCACGTTTCGTTACGCGGGTGAAGATGGTCAGTATTTGAAATAGATCATAATAATCATCGTTTGAGCTTTACACGTAAAATGTTAGGAACCTAGATACTAAAGGGAATATAAGAGAAAATAGAAATGAGGATAGTAAAATCATTTTGAACCACTGAAACATTCCGTCCTCTTAAATTCCCATTTTAAAACTCAAAGGAAAAGCGTTATTATTTTAAAAACTAGGAATGGATGATACCAAATATAAGTTAAAAACGAAATATTGAATGAAAAACATCAAATGGACACTGAAGTTGGGAATTTCACTGTAAAGTATGGTATCCTTGTGTCAGCGCCAGGAAAAATTGCATTAGACCCAAAATAATACTAGTGTGAGAGTGAGGTGTAAGCAAAAGCGTAAGTCAGATTACAGCTGATTTATTCATCTAAAATTCACACAAGTATAAAAAACTTGCAGGCCTAACGTAGTCCCAACCTTTGACAGGTAGGAGAAAAGAGATTTACTATAGGTTTCTGTTTCCTCACAGAGGCAAACATACAATTATACAAGTGTAAAACATACATCTGTGAAATATATGCACATAGCTGAATGAATGGTATTCTGATACATAGACTGCTACAATATCAAGAAGGTGACTAGAACAATATCGGAAACATTCACTGAAAACATTGTCTTGAGATTTTGTGTTTTCTTCGGACCTCGTGTCAATTGCATGGTTCGCATGCAGAGCTTTCTCCGAGGTGTAATGGGAGTCATCGGTGGGTAGGCTGTGTGGTTGAACACGTGCCTACAGTACTCAACCACCCGCAGGAGAGAACCCATGTCAATGGCTGGTGTCCGGCATATAGGTTGGTTTCAACTGGTTGATCAAAATCCACGTTGTTCGACCATCAACCAACATCTGGAACGTTTTCGGTCATCACTGAAGGATTCTGCACAGGCCAGCGTGCACTGGGGAGAGGGGGGGAGTTGTGTGCGTCAACCCTGATGAATGCATACTTTGCTTTCACTGAGTCTGTGGGTACGAACACTTTTCTGTCTGCTTGGTATGTCGTTTTTGCCGGCAACAATGTCTCTATTGCTTTTCTTATTTCAGATGTTGTTGGGCTTTTGTTGTCTGGGAATGCGTCTGCTGGTAATGTGAACACTTGGCTGTAGAGGACCTTGGCCAGGGATGTGCTGAATGCTTCGTGTGGCATTGTTCTTAATCCCAGCAGGACCCACAGTAGTTCTTTCCTCCAACTGTCTCCCTGACTTTTGGCGGTTAGAGAGGCTTTTAATGATCTATATAGTCTCTCGATTATTCCATTTGCTTTGGGGTTGTAGGCAGTAGTGTGTGTTATCTTGGTTCCAAAACTCTCGTCGAGGGTGTTCCACAAAACGGAGGTGAGGTTTGCACCCTGTCGCTGGTGATGATCCAGGGAATCCATGCCTACTGACCCAGTCAGTAAGGACTTTAACTCAATTTTCTGCTGTCTGTTGTTGGATAGGTATTGCTTCTGGCCATCTTGTATTCCTATTTATCATTGTGAATAAATACGTGTACCCCTCTGACGGAGGTAGGTTGCCCACTATGTCTACATGAATGTGGGCAAGGTGGCGGGATTGTTATGTATTCTTCTATCCCACTCTCCATGTGCCTTGTAATTTTTGAAGTTTGGAAGGGGATGCATTCTTGCCCACGTCTTGACATCCTTTCTCATGACCCTCCAGACATACTGCTCCGCTATCATTCTGGCGATGGATCGGCCTGATGGGTGGGATAGGTTGTGGGGGAGGCCAAAAGCTTTCTTCCTGAAACCCTTTGGCAACTAAGGGTGTGGGCGTCCCGTACTCGTCTTGCAGGTGATTGTCATCGTTCCTTCGTTGATCGACATGTAACTCCATTTGAGGGAAGGATTTATCCGCCACAGTTGTTGCAGTCCCTCGTCCTCCTTCTGTGCTTCCGCTATCTTGGGATATGGTATCCCAAGCTGGATGGTGTTGGCGCAGTTTCTGGAGAGGACATCTGCTATGGTGTTTGATGAGCCCTTCAGGTACTTGATCGTGCAGGAATACTCCACTATTGTTGACAGGTGTCATTGTTGATGCACTGACTATGCGTCTGCTGCTTTTATGAAGGCATGGACAAAGGGTTGGTGGTCTGTCTGGATCACGAATTCTCGTCCTTTGAGCATGTGGCAGAAGTGTCAGAGTGCTTTGTAAGCTGCCAGGAGTTCTCTCTTGAACATTGAGTATTTCTGCTCTGCTAATGGGCAGCAACCATCTCCAGTGTCCTGCTTGAGTATGGTGCCTGTCGCTGTGTTGCTTCATCAGTTGTCAACATGAGAGATCTGTTGGGTAAAAGAAATATTAGTGCTGTTGCATTTGTTATTGCTTCTTTTGCTAACCTAAATGCATTGTCTTGTTCACTTGCCCAAGTTAACTGTTTTTTTATTTCTTTTCAAACACAGATATATGGGGCTCATGATTTTAGCTATATTAGGAATGAACAAATGGTAGTAGTTTATGAGTCCCAAGAACTCATATACAGCTTTCACTGTTGTTGGTTTGGGGGATTCTGTTATTGCTTTTATTTTTTCAGTCAGCGGTTTTATGCCGTCTTGGTTCACTTTGTGTCCTAAAAAAATCTACTGCTTTCTTTTCCCATTCACACTTGTCTTCTCACATTATTAACCCATTTTCTTTCAGCCTCTTTAAAACTTCTCTCATGTGTTTGATATCCTGCTTTAGGTTCGGGCTGAACATTAGTATATCGTCCACATATACTACACAGAATGGAAGGTCCCTGAATATCTCATCCGTCAATATTTGGAATGTTGCCCCTGCATTGCAGAGGCTGAAACAGCTGTAGGGTGATAATTGCCACCTTTTCAACATCCTCTTTGGCTACCAGTACTTCAAAATACCTTTTCAGCAGATTGATCTTGGTGAATATTCTTGCTCCACTCATTTTATTTGTTATGTCCGCTATATTAGGTAGTGGGTATCTGTCCAGGTTTGTCTTGACATTCAATCATTAGTAATCGCTGCAACGGCACCATGGTCCATCTGCTTTTGGCACCAGTGGTGATGCCCATGGACTGGATCCTTTCTGTTATATTCCGGCTTCTTTCATTTCCTTGAAAACTTTCTTTGCGAAAGGAAAGTTTTTCCAGTGCCAGCCATCTGAATTTTGAGTGTATCGGGGGACCTTCTGTCTGGATGTGATGCTTTATTCTGTGCTTTGCTGGTTTGGTGAGGTCGTGCTTGAGGTTGTCCTTGAATACGCCCTCATATTCCAGCAACACATCTCTCATTTCTGCTGATGGGACCTCTAGAGCTACGGGGCAAACTTTCTGCTTCTTCTCATTAGTTGTTGAAGTTATTGTATGTCTGCTGGGCTGTTGAGATGAATTCTTTGCAGATCTCGTGACTAGTTCCTTTCTTGCTACCTCAACTAGGAGGTCTTGCGCCGCTGGGAAATCTGTTCCTAACAACGCCATCATTATGTCTGCTGTTATGAAGGACCAGTCATAGTCTTGTCCATTGAATCTGACTTTCATCTTCCGCCTTCCATACATGATTAACAGGGCTCCACTGGTGGTAGAGACCTGCAGGTGGGAGGGGGGAGGGCAGGGTTCATTTGTTCTGCTGGTCTTGCTGGGATAAAAGAGCTGCAGGTTCCGGTATCTACCAAGAATTCCACATTGGTTCTTTCATCTCTAATGAAGAAGCATGTCCCTATCCATCTCTCATACTTGGAAGAAAGACAGTGGTGGGCAGGCGCGATTTCTCTTACAAGGCAACCTGTCTGGCCCCCACTGACTTTAGTATGGTTGAGTCACTTCTGTGACCCTACTGGGTGTTTTTTTTAGAATATGCAGCCTTTGTCACACTTCCTCGCCTTTGCCCCAAATCTCCAATGGAAGAAACATACTCTTTCCAGAAGTTCCTGTCTTCTTTGTGATTGCTTTCCCTCGGGAAAATGCTTCTTGTAGACGGAGCTGGCTGGTTCATTGTCACTGCTGTTTCCTTCGCTGTCGGATCAATGCTCAACATGACAAACTGCTGATGCTGGCTGTGAGGGGTCTGCCGCTTTATGTGCTGTATGGACCGTGTCAACCATGACCAAAAATTCTTCTATGGGCATGGTGGAGGCTTTCAGCATTGTGGCTACTGTCTGGCATGGTAATTTGGTGAGGAGTACTTCCCTCACCAGATCCAAGGATGACTCCGCTTCCCTGCCTCTGGATGGTAGGGCGATGAGTCGTTGCAGCTGCTTATACACGTACATCGGTCTCTCGTCACCTATTGGTGTCCGTGTGGTTCAGGAACTTCTTTGTTCTCTGGGCTGGTGGCATGCCGAAGGATGGCTTCAGCTGGTCCTTCAGTGTGTCGTATGTTACTCGGGGTGTGTAGTTCCTCGAGCCATGCTGCTATTTGTTCAAATATGTCCTTCAGCAGGAATTCGAGGACTGCATCTGCTTTCCTTGTCGATGAGGTGATCTTCTTTGTGCAGAAAATTGTTTCTGCCCTAAGAAACCATGCTTCTGGGTGGTGAGGCATGAAGGTGGCAATTGGATGGGGGCGGCTTCAAGGTACTCACTGATGGTGTGGGGTTCGTTGGCGTGATCGGTCATATCTGCGTTGCCCTCCTCAGGTTGCTCTGGGGTCAACACTGTGAGAGTGAGGTGTAAGCAAAAGGTTACAACTGATTTATTCATCTCTGACAGTTTGGGGAAAAAGGATTAACTATAGGCTTCTGTGTTTCTTCACAGAGGCAAACATACAATTATACAATTGTAAAACATAGAACTGTGAAATATATGTACATATCTTAATGAGTAGTATTCTGATAAATAGACTGGTACAATATCAAGAAGGTGACTATAACAATGTCGGAAACATTCGCTGAAAACATTGTCTTGAGATTTTGTGTTTTCTTCTGACCTCGTGTCAACTGCATGGTTTGCATGCAGCACTTTCTCCGAGGTGCGATGCGAGTCATCGGCGGGTAGGCCGTATTGTTGAACACGTGTGCCTACACTAGAATTGCATCTTATTCCTAATAAATATATCAAGTATATCAGGTAGCTCTGCATTTTCTTATATGACTTTTTTGGCAGTTGAACGTAAAGTTCATAACCCCTATGCTATCTATGATATGCAGAGAAAATATAAATACACGAGTACATATCGCTATTTCTTATAGTGGCGTATTTTGTGCAGAAGGAAATTAAGACTGTCATCAATTACATAAATGAATATCCCATATCAGCATCCAGCAAATCCTTGTAATTCTAATTTAAGGGGAGAACAATGGCGTATAAAAAATCAGTAGATCTGGAATCAATGGAATTAGAAAAACAGCAAAACCATAACGACGGAGAATTAAATCTCTGGTTCTCCAGAATCATGGTTTGAGTTTTCAGCAAGACTGTTCCCTTTATTTATTTTATTTTATTCATTAATTTTAATGAAACCTTGACAGGCTCAGCCCTCTGAATGATGCTCAGGCGCCCCAGATGGAGAGGTATGGATATATTTAAGAGAGGGGTCCGTGGATTGACTGGATGGCAACTAGCCAATCTCTTCAAGAGGCAGAGGTCAAAGGATTCAGGGGACATGTTTGCATGATTCCTCAATGCAACGACACAAATTAGCAGTGCCACGACTGAAGAAATAAAGGAAAGGAATTTCTCATGAAAAGTACTGCCTAATTGTCTTTTGGAACCTCTTCTGTTTTCTAAAATGTCGGCCAATTTTCTCGCGATACCAATGGTGGCGGTTAAAATGCATACAACAGGCAATTCATAAAAAAAAAAAAAAAAAAAAAAAAAAAAAAAAAACACGGAAATTCTGTCCGTCCTGTTCGCGTACTCAGAGAATTTCCGAGGCTTTTGAGACAACTGTTCCATGAATGATAAATATCCAGCGGTTTTTCATTCCAGAAATTCCGTCTAGAATATTTCTCTTGCGTTCCCGGCGATATCTCTCGTGGTCCAGAATCCTTTGAGTTTCAATTGATTTTTATTTGTGGGACTTGAAGGATTTTAATGCTGGTGCTTAGAAGTACAAGAGGGAGGCTCAAGCCCTTGAGAAGGACTTTGCTATTGTTTTTGGGAGAGAGAGAGAGAGAGAGAGAGAACAAGAAGGTGGGGGCTGTATAGCACTGTTAAAAAAGAGACATGAATGAACATAATGCATCTGTTCTGTTCTTTTCATATTTCATATACAGAAAATGACCTCTTAAAAAAATTTATTAAAGCATTTTGAAACGTTACCTTTTTATGCTCGAACCTTTTGATGAAAAGTATTTTATCAAAATTCAAAGCAGATATTTTTTCATACATTTTGAGAAAATATCGTGTAATTAATCTTTAATCTAATAACGGTGACCACCTTCCCGTTGTTACAAAAAACAGTTAAATAACATATACATGCATGCATGGATGTGTGTGTGTGTATATATATATATATATATATATATATATATATATATATATATATATATATATATATATATATATATATATATATATATATATATATATATATATATATACATGCATGCATGCATGTATGTATGTGTTATTTAACTATTTATTTGCAACAACGGGAAGGTGGTCACCGTTATTAGATTACGATTAATTATACGATATTTTCTCAAAATGTATAAAAAAAATATCTGCTTTGAATTTTGATAAAATACTTTTCATCAAAAGGTTCCAGCGTAAAGAGGTAAAGTTTCAAAATGCTTTCATCAATTTCTTTTTTAAGGGTCGTTTTCTGTACATGAAATATGAAATGAACAGGCCCTCATACGCACCTTCCTCTCTCTCTCCCTCCAAAAGAATAGCATAGTCCTTCCCAAGGGTATAAGCCTCCCTCTTGTACCTCTAAGCACCAGCATTAAAATCCTTCGATTCCCACAAATAAAAGTCAATTGAAAATCAAAGGATTCCGGACCACCAGGGATATCGCCGGGAACGCAAGAGAAATATTCTAGATGGAATTTCTGGAATGAAAAACCGCTGGATATTTATCATTCATGGAACAGCTGTCTCAAAAGCCTCGAAATTCTCTAGAGTACGCGAACAGAACTGACATAATTCTTTTTTTTTTTTTGATGAATTGCCTGTTCTTCTATGCATTTTAACTGCCAGCATTGGTATCGGGAAAAAAGTGGCCGACATTTTCGAAAACAGAAGAAGCTCCAAAAGACAATTAGGTACTACTTTTCCAGGGAATTTCCTTTCCTTTATTTCTTCGGTCGTGGCACTGCTAATTTGTGCCTTTGCTTTGAGGAATTTATTTACCATATATATATATATATATATATATATATATATATATATATATATATATATATATATATATATATATATATATATATATATATTTTTTTTTTTTTTTACGGATTACGAGGAGATGGACTGCGTTTTTATTTTAAATTAATAATCTTGGCCTCACAAAAACCCCTCGTAAGCCCATAAACTAAAGAAATGCAAGAAGAGCAAATAAGCGGTAGGTCGCCAAGTGAAAGTGGATTTCTTAACAGTAATTTATTATTTACAATCAAAACATGGAAGAAATTACCAAGGAAAATGGGGAATTTTGCACTGATTAATTAACTTGGAATTTGCACAACAGCAATGACTGAGTGAGATGGATAAAGCTTCACAATTATGACTACTGGCCACGCGCAAGTGGTCTCTTAAGCCAGTTAGGCAACATTTTTATCAACCACGGTAGGGGCGGTTTCTTCAGGCAATCAGGAACATGGAAGCATGGCTAGGCAGGTAACGGCACTAACAACACTCCTTCGTTTCTTACTGATTTTGCTTGCACACACAACCTTATGTCGAAGCGACCCAAGTTGTCGGCGACGTCCGGGAATTGGCACTGTCTGCCCAGCGAGAGAAAATGTGAGTTCCACAGTCACCCCGGCTCAGGTGTGTATGGGCAGAGGTCACCCGTACTGGACTCTTCTGAGTTGAACTGGACTGATATTGGTCTAGGTTGTTGCTGGGGGCATCGCTTCGGGCTGCAACATCGGCGTGCACCTGGGAATTAGGAAATAGGTGTACCGAGAAAAGGTTTTGGAAAAATCAGCGAGAGATAATTTGAATCTGAGGATTAAGACCGGGAAACAGCTATTTAACCCCCACGTGTTCCTATGGGACACATAAAAGCCCATCCCTGGAAGAGGGTGAGACTATTAATGGCCAAAACTCTCCTGTCACTCATAGGTCTGTGGGTATGCCTGTCTCCCCTGCTGTCTGGTATTTTCCCATATAGTTCTTAACAGCTGGAGATCCGGCGGCGATATACTTGTATGGCAAAATAATAACACACACATTTCCATGAGAAACCAGTCTGTAATTTGGATAACGTCGGGATCTTTCCACCTGAGAGAGGTGGAAAGCAAGGGCGTTATCCATTGGGCCATAGAGAAACTTATTTATGGCCAAGTGGATAACGCCCTGATGATTTCCACCTGATATATACCAGTATATATATATATAATGGATAATATATATTGCTTTCCATATGAGAGACCTGGGTTCGATCCCGATATGAGTCAGAAATTTATTTATATATTCCACACGTGATTGTGTGTTGATGATTTATATATATAATATATATATATATATATATATATATATATATATATATATATATATATAATGTGTGTATATATATATATATATATATATATATATACATATAGTATGTGCGTATGCATCAAAAAAGAGCAATAATAAAATCTAATACAAATACCCTGAATCATCTGTCAGATGTAATCCAATCATGCATGCTTTTATTAGAAACAAAAGTATAGGAACATTTTAAAAATCTAAACTAAAACAGAAATAACTGAAAGAAAAACATGAATGCAAACCGAAAAAATAAAGAAATGAGAGATAATAAGCAATTAAGTTACGGAAAAACTGGCAAAAACATATTTGAGTGCCACGAATTATTAACAAAATACGCATCATATTTAAAATGTATATCAGTATATAGAATAGCTTATTCCTTTTTATAGAGAATTTCTCACCCAGATCCCTGCTAACTGAAAATGAAATTAGCTTATGTGCGTTGCCATTAACCGTAAATTATTACTGAATGATTTTGATGGATTGTGTTTACGATTATTTGAGTGTTATCCAGTTAAAGGTAATGATGAAAATGATGTATTCTCTTGTAAATGACATTACGGTCATTACATAAAATTGAACTGTTACAGATGACTAACCCGGGCGCGAGAAAATAATGACAATAAATTCTGTGTCAAAAGGATATACCTGTATGTGTGTGTGTGTGTCTCTCTCTCTCTCTCTCTCTCTCTCTCTCTCTCTCTCTCTCTCTCTCTCTCTCTATATATATATATATATATATATATATATATATATATATATATATATATATATATATATGTATATATATAGATAGATAGACAGACAGACAGATAGATAGATGGATAGATAGATAGATAGATAGCAGAGGGGCTGTGTTATTTTATAGTAACTTTTAAAATATTCGGGGTACAGTCTCCGGCGTTACCATGTAGAATACTACTTAGCCTTAACCTTCCCTGAATCTTTCTTTCATCTTTGAAACGCAGCTGTGCAGAGATTATTCCTCTGATCTTTTTCCACATACTTGCCAATCTTCGATATCTTCTTTACTATGTTACTTGGAGCAAGACTGTTTTTTTCTTTCTTTTTTTCGTATACCTTATTCCTTGCCATAAGGTTTTGGTATATATGCTCACCTTCAGAAGAGGTTCTCCGCCTAAGACACTTAATTACAGAACAGTGAGTCGCTCTGTTCAGCCATTATTGGTGTGGAAGGAATATATGAAGCATATGCCTTTTCTCTTGTCACCAAGAGGAGAGCACCTAAACCTACCCTTGACCATCCCGATCATATATCGAACATTCTTGATCTTCTCTTTGCTTAAAATCCTTTTACATTCACACATCAAATTTATTCATATTATATACTCTTGGATAACTGTTTTATTTCTGTTACTCGGAGTTTCAACTCCCTCCACCCGATTCTCTCCACAAAACGCCAACTCAAGTATCTTGAAAGTTCCTTACCAGGTGACACGAGAGCCTTTAACCTTGTCTTCAAAGCCAACTTTAGTACTGTGAGAGTTGTCTGACAGGACCATTCATAAGCATTTAGCAATCCTCACCACACCATCACTAATACTTTGGGGGTTCCCGACGCGATTACACATGAACTTTTATCCTTTATTTGCACTGGGTACTGTTGCTTTGGTATCCGAAACCTAGGCCACATTTATTGGGGCATAAGTTTTCCCTTCTTTTAAGACTATTCTGCTTCTCTACCTTGGCTTGACTGTTTTTGCTTCTCTGTCACTTGGTCAAGAGCAAGCACAAGTCACTCCCGGCCTCTTCTTTTACTGGAACTCAGGCATCTTTTATATTTGCGAGGAGTTAACTTACCACTGCACTTTGGAAGAGGGTTTCTCATATTTGGAGGAAATCTGAAACGTTGATCTCAAATTCTCCTGGAAAAAACTTTTGTCCCTCGAAAATAAAATTGTCATCGCCTTCTGTGAGCCAAATTTTCCTCATTGCCTCTCCCTACGGACCAATGCATGATCCACTAGATAAACTTCACTTGCTTTGGCTCTCATTTTTTTCCGCTAACTTTTCACTCTTTCATTCCATTTCTGTTTGAAAAATCCAAATGGTTCCTGAATGTTTGAAAACTGTCGAGTCAGTTGACTTAAGACTGTATTCCAGATTGATATCTGAGGAAGTTTGTGTTGAAGTAACCTGAATTTTCCCATCTTTTCTGCCTGATCACGAAGTCCTCCATTTTATTGTTGCTCTTGGAAATATACAGTTTTTCAGAAAGTCAATCAGAAGAGTTAGTGTGTCAATACTATCCTATTATTCTGGCGTTTGTTATCTCTACGTATCCAGACTTTACTCAGTTCTCACTTCCTCCATTTTCCTCAATAGAGGCCTCTTCTTTCAGATCACTATTATGACTCGCTGATGCTTGGTCATCATCTCTCTGGGATTCCAGATCATATAGCTACTACTATTAGGGCATTGGCTAAGTCTGGCATGGAACTCTTTTAGCAATACCTCTAGCTGAAGGCTTCATCTCTTCCATGTGCAAGATCCTTTCCCTTTACTTACTTGCTTTCTATCAGCTAATTACAAGAGAATATCTGCTTTCTTCCTAACCTTCATGGAAGTTCCTCAGGTTTCCGTTCTCTTCCTTCTATTTTACTCTACCTAATCCTTGACCTGCTCTAGCCTACTTCTTTTCCTATCCTTACCCTTTATTAATTATTAAATCAATCACATTTCCTTTCCATCCACCTCCCAGCCCTATTCTGTTAACCACACTCAATCTCGAATCGCTCTACTTAAAACTACGAACTCTAAACTTGCAAGCTTACCCGAATAGAAACCCTTCACTTAGTCAGATTCAGTGCCTCCAATATGATGTTTCTGTTTCCTTTCCCATTCATTTCCTTCTCAGTTTTCAAAAATATGTTATGGAAGCTTTCACTTTTAGGTGTCCAAGCTACTTCATAATTGACTTGGCAACATTACCAGCTACCAGTTCTGCCTCTGAAATATTATGTGTATTGTTTAGATGTCATACATTCTTTTCACAGTAAAAAAGTTTTAAGTTTCTAATTATTTGACAGAAATGAATGAAATTTTATCTGCGTTATTAGTGTAGATAAACAGTAACCGTGCACAAGAAGAGAAAAATACATAAAATGTAATTCATATTTAACATCAATTAATTCCTTGTAAATAATGTGCCTTACCTCAGGGCCATTTGTAATCGAAGGTATTTTAAGCTTTGATTGTACTGTTATGCCAAAAACTTCGTTAAATATGAAATATGAAAAACGTTTCCGCTTCATGGGCGTCTTGAGAACGGTCTCAGTCCCTGTACACTTCCCTATTAACTTTCGTAAGGGGTAAAGTGGTCATACTAAGACAAACTGTTCTCTAAACCTCTATCTAAAATCTAAAGGGTGTGCTCTTGATGGTAACAATCGTTTCGGTTGACGAAATACTGGCAACTGCACATTCACGCACCTATCATCAACTGAAAATACTCCTCCATCAGAATCTTCCATAATTCTTTCAAATGAATCACTGGCAAAATTTTCCAACTTTTCACCCAATCTGCTGTACTACTCTAAATACATTTGTACCGACAATGGTCTTTTCTAATCCTATAAACACATCATCGGTATCAACTTTCCCCTGTTGAAGGTACAAAATACCAAAGAAATTTTCCATATGAATATGTCCCCAATCTTTACTGGTAAAGAAAATGGGTTAAGGATTTTCTCTATCTATTGCTGGTAACACGTGTTACCATGGCAACGGCAACAGCAGTTGTCAAAGATCCCCTGGAAATACTGTCACCTCCTGGAAACAGTCACCTACCAAACAACACCCAAAAATCACAGAAAAAAATAACTTTACTGTGAAAGTGCGGAGTTCAAAAGACTCACTTGATATTGCCTTCTTTGTCGATACAAGTCACATTCTAGAAGTTACCATGAATCTAGTAAAACATGCACAAAGATACAGGGCACCATGAAGTCGAACCAATAACAAGGAATCACTGTTGCCAGCCTCTCATAAATGATTCCACCCTTGCCTCACTCGTCATTCTCTTCCCATTTCCCCAAGGTGGAAGCCAGTCATCCTTGCATTGCAAGTTCAGTGAGTATTTCGTCTCCTCTGCTGCTAAGCTTTGGTATTCTCTTCCTGCTACTTTATTTTGACGATTTTCACTTTTCTACCTTTAAAGCTCAGGCATTTTGCTTATTTCTTTCCTTTTCTATTATTGTTTTGTTTTCTTTTGTTTTATTCAGGCCTCGATCGAAAAGGACATTAAGCCGGCAGGTCAACTGGCCTTCGTCCTTGAAACCACAACAGATCCCTGCATGAGAGAGAGAGAGAGAGAGAGAGAGAGAGAGAGAGAGAGAGAGAGAGAGAGAGAGAGAGAGAGAGAGAGATTTTCAACTTACATAAGCGTTAAACATACGGCTCTCAGGATTGCGATCGCTAGACTCATGCCCATTCTCCCCTGCCAGCGACCCACATTAGTTGAATGATCAGCAGTTAAACAATTCATTGCCTAGGTAAAAAATAGTGGATTTGTCATAAAAAAGGGCCGAGTCATTTCCCCTCCTTGGGATTGAATTCTGGTCTCTCATTACATGAGCCAAGGCTGCAACCGCTGAATTACATTAGCCCATATTATACTCAGCAGT
>NC_089744.1:11905000-11907500 GCF_040412425.1 Macrobrachium rosenbergii
ACCCCAAAATATATATATATATATATATATATATATATATATATATATATATATATATATATATATATATACATACATATATATATATATATATATATATATATATATATATATATATATATATATATATATATATATATATATACATAGTATGTATGATTAGCCGGTAAGTGGCAGCCATACGCCCATTTCTTGCTCCGGTAGACGTCGGGTGGACTGCTTGGAGGCTTGGCGGATCGAACTAAGGACCTAGCAAATGTTAAGAGAGAGCTAGAAATAAGTTAAAGATCTCATGAGAAGACCAAGGAAATAACCAAAGCTCTCACGGAAGCTTACCAACACATGCAGCTACTCTTGTATATCTTATAATTTGGATTTAACCTTACGTTCGATGCTCATTCATGTAAGAATGTTTCATGTTGAAGTAAATTAAACTTTGATAGCACCATCTGATTAGGGCTTTTACAAACAGATGAGATATCTTACAGATATCTCAGAGCTCCAAGGAAAAGCAGATGTTAACGTTTGCTACATTGCATTATGTCACGAAATCATTGGCACATAAACCTCTCTCTCTCTCTCTCTCTCTCTCTCTCTCTCTCTCTCTCTCTCTCTCTCTATATATATATATATATATATATATATATATATATATATATATATATATATATATATATATATATATATATATATATATATATATATATATATATATATATATATATATATATATATATATATATATATATATATATATACACATATATATATATATATATATATATATATATATATAAATATATATATATATATATATATATATTATATATACAAATATATATGTATGTATATATCTATATATATATATATATATATATGCATATATATATATATATATATATATATATATATATATATATATATATATATTAGTAAGAAATTCAGGCTTTCCATATTCATGTGTGCGTGCATGTATTTATGTATGTATGTATGCATGTGTGCACTTAAAAGTGCGAGCATATTTTGTAATTTACTTATGGATGTATATATTCCCCCATGTGTGCATACAAATACCTGAATTTTCTAGGTACGAAAGGAAGGCTAAAACCCGATATCGGACTTTCTTTCTTCAGAATTTAAGCAACGACGATTTTTCACACACAGAGAGAGAGAGAGAGAGAGAGAGAGAGAGAGAGAGAGAGAGAGAGAGAGAGAGAGAGAGACTATCGCTCCTTTTCCCCAAGATTGAATAATTTAATTTTTCATCGTACTCGTTCGTTTTCGTTTACCATTTTTTTCACTTGCTCTGCTTTTTACGATCATCTAGTCTTTGGGCCGCGAAATCTTTCTAGGGATAAAGAAGAAGCAGAGAAAGATAACGACCAAGATAGAATTTTCTTCCTGATCTGCGTCGAAAAGTGAAGATGATATTATTATGATTAGGGCTGGGCTGTGTTGAAAGATTTCGGAATTCTTTTATGTAAAATCCATGAGATTTGTAGCATCTCTAATCAAAAGATTAAAATTACCTCATAATATTTACGAATGTAAACTTACTTTTATTGTCATAAAGATAAAAAGTCCCTGTTTTTCAAATAGTAATTAATTAATGTAGTTTTCAGCATTAAAAGGTGAAATATGCTTCCACAAATAGCAGGGAAACATAAAATTAATGAAATAAAGAACAAATAGCTTTTTCAGATTTTGTTCTTATCTTTACCGTTTTTTCTCCTCGACGATTAATGGGTGACCCTCTCCAGATTATAAATTAGCCGAAGGAAATGAAAAATTGTCCTGATCATATGCTAGTAAAAACTCATTTTGGTACACGTATATTTTTAATACCAAATTAGCATAAAACCTTGCTTATGATTTCCACGCCCATTTCGTGTAACGAGATAACAATTTCAAATAAATATTCTATAATATAAGCATGCAATCATCTGCGTTTCGTATTTTTTCGAGAAGATAAATGCATTCTATAAATGCATTTATCTTCTCGATTAAGTTTCGCTTAGTTGAAGGTACTATCTGAGTCGCAATTTGTGGCAACTAGATTATTCTACATGCTAAATTTTGATGCCATGCATTGGGTAACATCCATATGACTATGTTCACCAACCTTGGTCTGTGCCATATAATTTTTACCATGGCTTACACTGTCTAAATTACTAATTCTAATGTTTGCAACTACGCTTAAGCACACTTTTTTCCTCTTTATTCCATCACCATACTTATCGAAATCAGTGCTGGACCTTTTGAATTTTTCCATCCTGTTGACTTAGATATACTTCGATCTATCATTACCTTGCGCTTTCCTCTCCCATTTCATTAAAGGGTCTATGTGGAAAGAATGTTTGGCCCTGGCCTGACGATAACAGGTCTAAACGTGCAGTTTTTTGCTCATAAGCTATCGTTGTTAGATACATAGATGTATCTCACCTGCTGGGATGCATCAGTGCAAAGGTTATTACTACAATCTCTCTCTTTCTCTCTCTCT
>NC_089744.1:11912500-11947500 GCF_040412425.1 Macrobrachium rosenbergii
TCACAGTGGTGTGAAAGACTGATGATTCGGTAGCAAGCCCTAATTAGTTTTATAAGGTTGATAAACTAGTAAATTTATGGTAAAAGTTGAGCGAGGGCTTCTCCAGTTGCATGTAATCATCTTCCAAGTAATATCAGTTACTTTGAATTCTGGAAGTATGCTCTTTTTAGATTCCCCTTGACAGTTGTGTCATGGTTAGACCTATTCATGAATGAAAGCATCTCTCTCAAAAGGGAACTTGCATCTGTAAATTAGACATAAGTTATTTTCATGGCAAAGATGCGAAGCGTTGTTCACACAGGGCGGTGACCGCGGCGGTAACCGCACGGTTGCAAAAAGTGGTGGCCGTACACACCATGTCGGTTACCCGTAAGATTCATTCAGGATCAATATGGAAGTGGAGGAAATAACATGCACATGATATGTTAATAACACTGTATCCAAAACTGAGCTAATATGAGCACAAATTCCTCAATTATTTCTGAAAAATGACCATAAAATCATTTGACGATTTACTTACGCTGATTAAGGATGACATATCTAATAGCCTAATGCAGAGTATACACATGTATTTGTAATTATGCATGCATGCATCCACATATACATAACACAAACATTATATATATATATATATATATATATATATATATATATATATATATATATAAGGTGTATATTCCACAGACCTATCAATGTTAACATGCTTTTGCTAAGAACATAATACAAGCATGCTACATTTTCCATAATTATGTAAGGGCACGAGATGGTTATAATTACGAGCATACGCTATTTCAGTCACCACTGATAAACCTGTCTGAAAGAAATGTGCCGAGAGGAAGCATGACGCTACCTCTGCAGGAGATCAATTTTCAGAATATTTCATTGGCGAAGGTAGAGTTGAATGGAAGGATAAAATAATATAATGTGAAGAGTGTAGACTTAGAAATTCAATAAAATGTGTAAATAACTAAACTATGATTTTTCGTCCCGAGTTTCCTCCGAATTGCAGAAAATTTTAACTAGTTTTTCCCAACAGTTTTTTTTTTTTTTTTTTTTTTTCTTAACGTCATCTCATCTCAAGCCCGAGATGGCTGGACATTTTTCATCCTCGTCGATGAAAATGACCAGTCTCCACATCAATGCGTAACGTAGGAAGAACCTCGCGGTCACATGAGCAAATGAACAGACACTAGTAAACACATGTTTCTCGAATCGCTCGGCTGCCACGCGGTTGCAAGGGAAAACTCAGATCGCGCGGTGGCCGCGGCGGTTAACAAAACCGTGCAGTTGTTATTAACCTTACAACCGCTTGGGCGCAACCAAGCGGTTGAAACCGCCAGGCGTGAACATGGCCAAGAGAAGATGGTCCTCTGCAAAACTTACTGAAGGACCTTCTCCTCCTCAAGGTACCGGTCGCTTATGAACACCTGATAAATACAGCTTCATGGGTGGTTGCAGAGTCCTCCGCCTCCGGCTGTTCCTAAATATCAATCTCACCGTTTCTTTCATAAAATACAGGCGTATCACAATTATTGTATCTGGTTGGGATGGCTGAAACATGCAAAACTAGTGAAAAGGTAATTCCTGCAGTGCCAGAAACACATACCGATAGAGGACAGAACACAAGTTAAGCAGTTTGACGAGGATTGAACGGGTACGATTGAATATGGAATACAAAAAGTCGTGTCAGTAAGATTACATGGTCCAGGAATGGAAAAGATTAAGTGAAAGAGGACTTCAGAGAGATCCAGGGCCTACACTTGGCTGGGTTTGGGGAACAAAGAAATGTAAGTAGGTTAAATGATTGTAAACGTTGTTAACAGAGCATGAAATGGCATAGATGGCAGGTATGGAGTTCCTGGAAGGAATAAGAGTTCAACGTTTTATGGAGACGTTTCATGTCCGGAAGGGAGTTCACCTGTTAGAAATACATTAAATCTAAAGAATGGTATTTCTTTGTAAAAGGGTAATGTTAACAAATGTTACTTTAAGACTTTTAGAGCACTAATATTACTGGAAATACAGTAGGTGTATGACAGAATTTTGACTAGGGAGTGTACGATGGGGTAAAAGCAGTGTATGATCGGCCAAGAAAGAAATCATGGTGGTTAAGAAGTTATGTAAGAGATTTTTGAATTAAGGAAGGAAGTTGAAAGTGATATACATACACACACAAAATACTGATTGTTATATTGTAATGAATGTTAAATTTTTACGGTGCCGAAAGTATTTCGTTGACAACTGCTAATGGTTTTTATGGTAAAGATAAGCACATGATGAAAAACATAAAAGGCGCAGTGACTGATTATGGGCACAAGAGGGGCGTTCTCTGGTGAATGCAAGCAGCAGTAAGGTGAAGATTGTAAATGCTAGCAAGGACGGTGAGTAATGAATGTTGATATCAATAGTGGTAAAACGGTTACATTTAAATAGTGCAAGATTTGTGAATGTGAATGTCGAACGCATATGAAGAAAAGCTCACACGAGAGAGAGAGAGAGAGAGAGAGAGAGAGAGAGAGAGAGAGAGAGAGAGAGAGAGAGAGACTGGGTAAAACAGCAAAAGGTTCCTTCAGAAATTGTGAAACTCAAAAAAAAAAAAAACTGAAACATATACATCAACCGCCCACTAGAACGTATGCGTCATTTCATAAAATCAGAAGTTGAAGGATATTAGTTAAAGGAACCGAAATCATGCAATTTTAAAATTACAAATAATTAAAAAATTATCAGATTGGCTGAAAATAATAAATTAGGGCAGTCTCAGCATTGATACTCACACTAAGTCTCATTCAAAGTTATACTGAAAGGAATATAGAGTATGGCTTTGCATTCAAGATGGCATCCTTTAAAATAAAGTATTTTAATTTTTATCTAGACATACAGAATATTTCTTGGGTAAAATAAGGAAAGAACATCAAAGCTGAAGAACCAAGTTGAGAGAGAGAGAGAGAGAGAGAGAGAGAGAGAGAGAGAGAGAGAGAGAGAGAGAGAGAGAGAGAGAGAATATTTTTTGTGTAAATATTAAATGACTTGCGTGAAATTTGAATAATAGAATCCACGGTCTTCCTCACACCCCTAACTCCTGAACTGACTGATTATGAATTGAAATTTTCGTGTGATTCACGTGCATTGAAGAGTATGGCCATGTGTATGAAGAGTAAATAAATTAATTTTATACGAGGTATTTACTAAGCAAGATGTCGATGAGCTACAAATTCTACTTGCCTTTCTTTGTCAACTTCTCCACTGCCACTAATTATATCCAATCACGGGACAGTGTTTTGAAGAATCAATTGGTAAAAAAAATAGCATTTAATTATAAATTTCGCCATTTCTTGTGTTTGAAACTAATGCCCCTGATAGGATTTTCATGTAGTTTTTTTTTTTGCACGAAATGCTTTAAATGTCTGAGCTAAAACAAGTTGGGCTACATTCACCAGAAAATCGCTGGTCTCTAAGGAACACTCAAATTAACCTTGCCCAGGTAAAGGCTACCAGATATAAATCAAAGTATACTTAAAACTGACAGCAGAAAAGGGCCATTGACTTATGAAATATTCAAGCTATTATCAGGATACGGAAGTTGGAAATCGTCTGATTAATAAAATCTTGTTTCTCATCATGCTTGTTAAGAACTGCTCAACAAAGATATTTTCTTGGCCAATCAGCGACCTCTACCAAGCCCTACATAATATCTCTTTCGCTCATTAGCTGAAGCTCTTATGCTTTGCCTAATGGATGGAAAGCTTTGAAAGCAATTCTCAAATTGGCTGGTAAAACTAAATAGATTTTCGAAAGATTTTTTTTGTTTTCAGAACTTTGTTATCTTCAGTACAAAATGCTCACGTGAAATGTCCTTAAAACTAAAACTACTTAAATATAAAAATAAAAATGTTTAAGTATGGAAACAGATATTAAGAATGAATTCTTAGATATATCTATAAAGCAAGAGGAAATGATAACATGGGGAAAATAAGAAGTGAATAGTTATGCCAAGTGTGCATAGTAAACAGTACAAACCAAGAGGACATCTGCAAAAGCTTGAACTTTACCCTACATCCCTGTAGTAATTTTAGTAATTTTAAAAATACAAGTGCATATATACAAATTAGGACTGGACCTTAGTACACTTCCTTGGGGTACTCCTATTCTTACTGTTTCAAAATACGAATACAAGTTTTCAATTCATATGAACGGGGGTCAATAGACAGTGAAAGTGTAGAACTGACATGTATATATATATATATATATATATATATATATATATATATATATATATATATATATATATATATATATATATATATATATATATATATATATATATATATATATATATATATATATATATATATATATATATATATATATATAAAAGAAAAAATCGACAACCTGATAAAAGATTATGGATAACAGATCGAAGTGCTGGGCTACGAACGCTCCGAATTAAAAGAGACTGTGGACGTCAAAGGACCATTTGGATCAACCAAACCGTGAAATCGATCGGCTGATACACCTTATCAAAAGGACAGAATCTCATAACAAGACGCTTCAGTAGTAGAGTCACCAAGAAGGAAAAAAATTGGTAAGTGGTTTGAAGTAGGAGGCAGAGAGACCGGAAGAGAGTTAACAGAAAGAGGAGAGGAAATCAAACTTCTCCACCTAATAATTCAGAGTTTGGATGAAGAACTTAAAGAAGCTATGATAAAATTACGGAAGATAACTGACGATTATAACGATAAGGATGATTTCTTAAGTGGAAAGCAAGAACAGATAAACGAATGCATGGAAGAATTGAAGCGACTAAAGGAGATTACCGAGCTGGAAAAATATATGAAGAGAATCAGTCTCGCAAGAGGGAAAGAGAAATGAACTGTCATGCTAAAAGAAGAGATCTTATACAAAGAAAGAAATATTGAAATAATGGAGCTTGAAAGAAATGAGAAAGAAATGATGACTGAATATCTGGAATGCAAACTAGGAACTCTTGCTGAAGGAAAGGCAAAGGTGGAAAAGGAAGTCAAGAATTAGAAAGAATAGGAGAGGAAAAGGCAAGATAAACCTCAAATCTCACGGCAAATAGAAAAATAGAGAGACTTCCAGAAAAAAAATCAGGTGACAAACTTTTATTAAAATGGTAGAAAAGAGAAACGATGGCAACAAGAAACAAGGCGATGAATGTATTGTAGCACCCACACATATATCTTCCTTATTATCATTGTCACATTTTATGTATTATTACCACTGATTGTATTGCAACTGACAGTTTTCCAACCATGTATGCATGACCTTCAGTCAAATAGCCTGTACCATTTTATATGTGTATTTCTCTCTGTGTACAAACACAAATGCTTGTACTTAATCCCTGTTTCTACCTGTCAGAGGTCAGAAGCTACATTGCAGCTTGCAAGATCCCTTGACCTGCGTGAATGTTTTGTAATTAAATTAGTATGCTATAGACCCCGAATCTTACTCGTACCTTGCCTCACATTGGTGACCAGCGGAGATGCCCAACCAAGCCAGCAGCAACGATACCAGCCTCGCCAACGAGAACCTTGTTGCTGCCTATATACGCCTACCACCATTCCCACCCCACAACCCAGAGGCATGGTTCTTCAGAGCAGAAACAATCTTCCGCACAAATAAGATCACCTCGGCAACGAACAGAGCAGACACCGTCCTCGAATTCTTGATGGATGACATCTTCAAGCAAATAGCAGTATGGCTCGAGGAACTACACGGCCCCGTCACCCGCGAACTGCTGAAGGATCAGCTGAAGTTATCCTTCAGCATGCCACCTGCCCAGAGAGCCAAGAAGTCCCTCAACCATGTGGGGACACCTGTAGGAGATGAGCAACCGTTGCATGTGTATAAGCAACTGCAGTGGCTCATCATGCTGCCTGCCAAAGGCGATCAACCTGAGTCATCCTTAGACCTTATGAGTGAGGTAGTCCTCACAAAACTATCCCGCCAGACAGTAGCAGCTATGCCCAAAGCCTCCACCATGCCCATAAAAGATTTCCTGATCATGGTCGATGAAATACACATGGCCCACAGAACAGCGGATCCCTCACAGCCAGCAGCAGCAGCACCACCACCACGCTGGACCCAGCAGACAACAGACATGGAATCTGACAGCGACAAAGAAGAGCCAGCCACCCCCATTTACAAGAGAAGCTTCCCCAAGCAAGTCATCAAGGGGAAGCCTAAGCAGAAAAAAGAAGAACCACTAGAGGGAGTATGTTTTTTTCCATTGGAAATTTGGAAATAAAGTCCCGAAAATGTGACAAATGTGAGCAGACCAGTTGCCTCATAAGAGAAGCTGAGCCTGGCCACCACTGTCTTTCTTCCAGATATGAATGAAGAGGCCCCACGTGCTTCTTCCTAAGAGACAAAAGATTTAACATGGAGTTCCTAGTAGACACCGGATCATGCAGTTCATTCATCCCAGCAGACAACAGACATGGAATCCGACAGCAACAAAGAAGAACCAGCCACCCCCATTTACAAGAGAAGCTTCCCCAAGCAAGTCATCAAGGGAAGCCTAAGCAGAAAAAAGAAGAACCACCAGAGGGTATATGCTTTTTTCCATTGGAAATTTGGAAATAAAGTCCCGAAAATGTGACAAATGTGAGCAGACCAGTTGCCTCATAAGAGAAGCTGAGCCTGGCCACCACTGTCTTTCTTCCAGATACGAATGAAGAGGCCCCACGTGCTTCTTCCTAAGAGACGAAAGATCTAACACGGAGTTCCTAGTAGACACCGGATCATGCAGTTCATTCATCCCAGCCGCTCCTCCTACCATCCTCCACGAATAAACTGCCAGTGGAGATCCGCCTACAATTTACAGAAGGCAGGAGATGAATATAGCTTTCAACGGGACAGAATATGACTGGACTTTCATCACGACAGATGTGACGATGGTGTTGTTAGGGGCAGATTCCCTAACAGCCCACAACCTACTAGTAGATGTAGCAGCAAAACAGCTGATCCCAAGAACAGCACTGACATCATCTCCTCAAAAGCCAAACAGACATACCACAACCACATCATCAATGTCAATGAAAGCAACAAATATGCCCAATCGCACAAGATGCCCCACCGCCAGTTTCAGCAACTCCTACAAGAATATGAAGATGTATTCAAGGTTGAACTGAAGCAGGATTTAACCAAACCAACAAAACATAACATCCAACATTACTTAGAGACCGAAGTTCCTCCGATCCACTCATGTTTCAGACGTCTGGCCCCAGAGAATCTCGCCTATGCCAAGCGGGTATTCAAAGAAATGGAAGAAGCAGGAATATGCCATAGAGCACCCAGCCCATGGGCATCAACCCTACACATGGTACTGAAGTCGGATGGAACATGGTGCCCCTGTGGAGATTACCGATGGCTAAACATCAAAACAAAACCAGATTGATACCCACTACCAAATATAGCAGACATAACCAACCAGATGAATGGAGCAAAAATCTTCACAAAAAAAGATCTGCAAAAAGGGTATTTCCAAGTCCCAGTGGCGGAAGGAGGTACCAAGAGGACCGCAATTATCACCCCCTTCGGCACCTACACATTCAATTACAGTTGTTTTGGCCTCCGCAACTCAGGGGCAACATTCCAAAGACTTATGGACAAGCTGCTCGTCGACCTTCCATTCTACGTGTTCTACATCGACGACATACTAACATTCAGCCCCAACCTAAAAACATCTCAAAGAAGTTAAGAAAGTGCTACAAAGACTCACAGAAAGCAGACTCATACTGTGGGAAGACAAGTGTAAGTGGGCAGAGAAGACGATAGAATATCTGGGACAACAAGTGAGCCCAGAAGGCATTAAACCCCCACCAGAAAAAGTGAAAGCAATAACAGACTTCCCAAAACCAACAACAGTGAAATCAGTGCAAGAATTTTCAGGCTTAATAAACTATTATCATCGCTTCATACCGATCATTGCTAAAATAATGAGCCCCATATATGAATTTATTAAAGGAAAGAATAAGAAACTTAAATTGAACAGGAAGTCAAGATAAAGAATTTCTTCCAGCAAAACAAGCTCTGCAGCCACATTAATTATTCCTCTACCCCATAGGTCCCTCACATTGACAACCGACACAAGCAGGACACTGATGATGGTCATCGTCCACTGGCCTTCTTCAGCAAGAAGCTAACGGCAGCAGAACAGAAATATTCAATATCTGACAGGTAGCTCCTCACAGTCTACAAAGCAGTCCACCATTTCCGCCAAATGCTTGAGGGACAACAGTTTGTGGTGCAGACGGACCATCAACCACTGGTGCATGCCTTCATGACGTCAGCAGATGTGTGGTCAGCACGACAACAACGGCACGTCAGCGATAGCTAAACACTCCTGCACCATCAAGCGCCTAAAGGATTCAGCAAACACTTTGGCGGATGCAATGTCAAGAAACCACATCAACACCATCCAACTCAAGACAGACTACCCCAAAATATCAGAATGACACAGACCTGCAGCGACTGTGACGGATCAACCCCACCCTCACATGGAGTGACCTGTCAATCAGCGGTGGAAAGACAACCATCGCCTGCGAAATGGGTACCAGACGGCCTCGCCCCTACTTGCCAGAAGGCCTAAGAAGGAGAGCCTTCACTCTCGAACACAACCTATCCCACCCATCGGGCCAGTCAACTGCCTGAATCTTAGCAGAGTGGCACATCAGGTGGGGAATGAGAAAAGACATGAAAAAGTGGACCAGAGAATGCATCCCATGCCAGACGTCAAAAATTACAAGGCACATCGAAAGCAGGATTGGAGAGTTTCACAACAACAAACTGACAACTTGCCCACATCCATGTCGACATAGTGGGACTCCTACCCCAATCTGAAGTGTACAGATACCTGTTTACCATCATTGACAGGAACACCAGGTGACCAGAAGCATTACCAATATGAAAACAAATGGTGGAAAGCTGCACAAAAGCCCTTATCGAGTGGATCAGTAGGCAGAGAATCCACCTCAGATAATCACCAGCAACAAGGGAGCCAACTTCACATCAGCCCTGTGGAACGCCTTCACAGACAGTCTGGGGACAAAAATAATGCAGACGATGACCTGCAACCCTGAAGCCAATGGCCTTGTCAAGAGGCTACACTGAACATTAAAAGCAGCACTCACCGCCAGATGCCAAGGCGGAATTGGAGAAAGGAGCTACCATGGGTCCTATTGGACCTAAGAACAACACTGCACACAGCGTTCAACGCATCTCCAGCAGCAGTCCTATACGGCCAAGCATTGACGTTGTCAGCAGATGCCTTCCAAGGACAAACAAGCCTGACATCACCATTCGACATCACCATCAGACGCCCGAAAAGTGATAGAAAAGATAATGCCAGCGGAAACCATCTACCACACGGTCAGAAAGGTGTATGTCCCCAACGACCTGCAGAATGTAAAATGTGCATTCATACGGGTAGACGCACACAGAAGCCCCCCATCTCCCCGGCCAACTCAGGACCACACTGCATCGCCCAGAGGCAGCCCAAGGCGTACCAGATGACAGTAGATGGCAGAACAATGTGGGTTTACATCGATCATCTGAAACTGATGCACATGCCAGACACTGACCTACAGCCATAGGCCTCTCCAGAGGGGATGAGTCCTGTAGCAACCACATGTGGACCCTACACACACCAACGCCACGACCGCCATTATCCTGTGACAAGGAACCCACAAACGAAACAAGCGGACTAAAGAAACACAACTCCTCTTGTACAACTTTTGTACATATATCTTCCTTATTATCATTGTCACATTTTATGTATTATTACCATTGTATGTATTGCACTGCCAGTTTTCCAATCGTGTATGTATGACCTTCAGTCCAATAGCCTGAACCATTTCATATGTATATTTCTCTCTGTGTACAAACACAAATGCTTGTACTTAATCCCTGTTTCTACCTGTCAGAGGTCAGAAGCTACACTGCAGCTTGCGCAATCCCTTGACCTGTGTGAATGTTTTGTAAATAAACTAGTAAGCTATAGACTCAGTAGCTTACTCATACCTCGCCTCACAGTATAATTGGTTCAGATGGAGATACAATTAAAAAGACCTAGAGAAGAGGACATCCAAGTACAAAGTCTCAGTGAAGAAGTAGTCACCAAAAACGAATGATGGAGAAAGGGAAGTAAATTACATAAGGGTGATTGAGGAAGAGATCATTAAAGAGAAGCTGGAGATAAATGATGTGCAACACAAAAGGAACATCAAAGAGGCGTGCTCTCTGCTGTTCACACCTGAGTTCGGCTGACTAGATCTTGGAGCTCTCTCTCGAACACGTGCTGATGCATCACCAGCTTCACCTAAGCCACGTGGTCTAAGACACTTCTTTTTCATCTGCACACTATATGAAAACTTGGTATCATGTTTTATTAAACATGACAAAGAGTCCCTTAAAGTTTTTGCTTTTGCTCATCTCTGTATGCTTGTTAGTGTAGTTAATTTCTAAAACTGTATTAGTTTTAAACATTAGTAAGACAAAGAGGAATAAACATTTTAAGGCGATTATGTTTCTCACTATCTCGTCCCTCGTGTCTTGGATAAGAATGTACAGAAACTGTATCCTGCATGATGATTTAAATTCCCTTCATCATTGTTGACATTTTTTAGGTTTCATATGCCTCACCGGTGGCTGTGATCTCTTCTCCCTGCATTGTCATTGCTGACTATTTAAATTTCTCTTTGTCCAAAATAATGTAGTCGGGCTAGATTCAAACATTTATTTGTGGTTACTAGTTATTAACAGTTTCTTCTAGAATGATCTGAATGAACCTCAGATCGATGTGAATAATTTCAATCACAGCAATCAGCTGTTGGCTTCCTGGCCCCTGGTCGTGATGTTCCGTGAAGAACTGGAATATGGCTTCGTAGTTCCTTGTGGGGCTATTGTAGCTTAGTATGAAGGATTTCCAATTCCATGCCGAAAATTGCAAACTAGTAAAAGCTTATTAACGAATTAAAACCGGAAATAAACAAGTCAGTGCAGCAAATAACCCCCATAACAGTGTTTTGACAACAACCGAACAGGGCAACGTCGTCTGGATGGATGTGGAATTTATTCACAAACCTCTCCGTATACAAGACCGTGAACATAATTATAGATGAGGTGCTAAACAAATGAACATTCCTGAGACATTATTTAAGGAAAAGTTCTTATCATGCAAACAGGGGCATTTTTTTTTTTTACACAAAAAGGAGCTATTACGACAGATAGATGGTATAGCAGTGGGATAACTTCCCGAAGCCCTATGTGCTAGTGTTTATAAGGCTGCTATCAGGAGAAGAACTTCAGAATCTTGCATATATTCTATGTGAAAAATCTTTTTTTTTTTTTTACTTTACAATAGTGGTGAGCATCGAAAAAGTCTTCCATTCTTTACATGCTTTTACAAGGAGAAAACTATTTGCTAACTTTGTTTTTAAACTGTAAGCCATCACATGTTAGAAGAATGTTATTAGACCTGCACATACTCTACCTAAATGAATAAGGGATTCCTGTATTCATCACTTGGGAATCCACCAACAAACACCCAAACAGAGTATGGCAACTCCTGATGTACACTGATACAGCATTATAGAAGTGTTGAAAGGAAAATGGAAAATCTTTAAATCAAAATCTGGTGAGGCACGAAGACTGACGACAACCATAACAACCTACCATCAAATAGTACTCTGAACGCATTTCAAAGAAGAAAGAGGACAACAACGCGAACAATTGCCAGAGGGAATCCCTAATTATCTCTTCGAGAGGGCTGTACTAAGAATAGTTGGTCGCCCCAACGCGACGTCATTATCAATTGTGAGAAACAGCATGGCTTCTCGTGGGGAGACAGAGCAAATGACCAACATAGTTATATTGGTATGCATGTTCGGTAGGGAATGGGAATTCTAGGCATGAGCTCCGTAAGTAAAAAATTAAAAACACTAGCTGCTTCACATGCTCAAACAGAAGGCCCAAAGTCATTTCCCCTACACACTGTACCACTGACTACCACATTTCTTAGACATGAAGTAGAAGGATGTTCTCTGTCCAACCTAGCCACATGTGGGGTGGGGGAAGCTGACCTAACTCTTTGCCGGTCACAAGCCCAGATAATTAGAGAAGGTTGGATTAAGGAAGGTCATCAGACCGGCAAACATCTCAAAAAAGAAAAGAAAATTATGAAGTGAGACGTTAAATGTAGAAACAGGTGGTGGAGGCTTATCAAAAACATTGACCCCCGACTAGGAATTGAGCTGAAATGAAGATGACAAACAAATATGTTATACTGTCTAGCCGCCATCTGTCGTTGTGGAGTCCAAAATGCACAAGTCATATAATAAACCTTTTACATATGATTAAAACTTTATATTTTATCCCAAACAACCGAAGTCGTAACATTTCTGAGCAATTTTACGAAAAGAAATGAAAGAAAAAATCTGCCAGTCTAAGCTCTCAGTTCTGTGAGAGAGAGAGAGAGAGAGAGAGAGAGAGAGAGAGAGAGAGAGAGAGAGAGAGAGAGAGAGATAAGATAAATAAAAAGAATTCTACTTGGATCTCGACATCGATTTCCAAACAGCGTCCTTAAATGTATAAGCACGCGTCAAGGAGCGCTATCAAGGACACATATCCTGGAAATTGTCAGGTGGAAGAGAATTAGAGAATCATGTATGCGTACATCTCGACCCCACTAATAAGATTAATAACGTATGCTTGAGCATTTGGGAGAAAGTGATGACTAGGCAACAGAAGGCATTTATCTATTATTTACAAAACATGCCTGAAATATAAAATTTAAATGTTCACTTCACTAGAATTTAATATCCTAAAAACTATCTTACAAGGAAAGTGTTTTTCAAGACGGGAAAATAATTCAAAATTTATCAAAACCTGTTAATAATAACATCAGAGTATGCCTAGTGCCTTCAAAATACATAACGTTCTCCATAATAGTCACTGAAATTTTACTATGAAAGAAAAATGATTTGTAAGAAGGGAAAACGAAATAAGAAATATGAAAATGCATTCGCATTATTAACCCATTAAATCCTTTGGTCTTCACGGTACAAAGCTGTGGGATATGATGAACCGTGAACCGGGTGCAAATGGCTCAAGTTCACAGATGATGCAGAACAATTGGTGTTAGTGAAGAGAAACAGCAGAGCCCAGTGAGGGTTGGAGAATGTTTGTAGGAGGAGGAGGCTAAGAGTAATTGTGAGCGAATAAATTGAAACTAAGAAGATAGACCCTTGCATCCATAGCAGATTTTTATAAGTATCTGTGAGTAGATATTTCGATTGATGTTAGTTAGGGTAAAGGTCAGCCACAGGGCAGGTCAAGCAAATAGGATAGCAGGATGTGTGAGAAGGTTAGGAGGAAGTTGAATGTGTCCAAGGCAGTTGCCAAAACTATACACTATATCAAAAAATATGTTTATATTAGTACACTATTGTACTTCAATATGAGTACATCGGCGAATAATGGTCACTTTTTATTGTAGTTTAATTTGTGATCGGTATACATTACACTATACCCTGTTGTAACAAAGAGACTGCTCGCAGAAAACGGAAAATTACGTATAAGTAAACCAAATTTTATTTTACTGTTACAGTGAATAGTCTAAAATAGTAGCAGCACACCAAAATATTTTTACACATGCTTGTGTTGAAAATGAATAATATATTTTGATTTGCTCTGCTACTTTTAACCAATAAATTCTATACTGATAGAAGTTTATTTGGAAACTGTATCACATCAAAGCTACAGCAATAAAAATCTTTGCTTCTTCAGTAATAACGAATATCGAAATTAAATATTAAAAGTAAAGAATAGATAAAATTCATCCCATTTACTTGTAATATTAAAACAGTAAAAAATCACGACAAAAAATAACGACGTCAAGTAAATCCTCTACAAGCCTCTATTTTTTATTGGGTTTTCCCTTCAATTACACATATTTTTTCCATGTGATATTCACTTTATAGTGGATACTTACAATTTCCTCCTCGGATAAAATAATAAATAAAGAAAAGTTGAAAATGAATTTGGGTTGCAAAGCATCCCAAGATTTTGTAAGAATGCATAACTGGTCCCCATGTGTATGTATGTATGTATGTATGTATGTATGTATGTATGTATGTATGTATGTATGTGTATATGTATATATATATATATATATATGATCACAATCAATTCAACAAGTGATTCGTTCATCACATATCACTACAGGTGAAAAATGAGATGCTAGGTGTAGGTCCTCGCCGGTTTCAGCTTTTTTTCTGGTCAGGATTACACCCAGTCACTCATATTTTCACCTGTGTGATGTGATATATATATATATATATATATATATATATATATATATATATATATATATATATATATATATATATATATATATATATATTCTCATGATATTCTCTTGTAAGATGTATAAAAGTATGAGTTTTTCTATATACAAGAGATATTGTGCAGTGTATTCTGTATATTAATAATTTAATAATAGTTATGTAAAAATGTCTTTCTAATGTCAGATCTCACAAATATTAATGATTTAGATAACTAAACAGCGTAATTTAAAGTCAATAATATGTTTCTTAATAATAACACAACAGCAGGAGAGAGAGATTTAAGTCAGACCAGATCGTGTGTCCTCGAGTTGTCATCACGAGCGGTAAGTGCGTTGACAGATATTTGCCCAGCCGCATAAGATCTTGCCTCAGTCAAGAGATAAGGAAAGGTTATGCTCATTTGTGTTTAATAAACATGCCAATCAAATGATTAGCCACCTGCTGATTGTACCAAACGTGTTAAGGCTTTGTCCAAAGTGATTTTCCTTAAAGTCACATATGCCTTTTTGAGCAATATGAACAAATTACTGGGAGTAAAAGCACATGGCAATTGCGTCAAGTTTAAGATTACATTGCTTTGATCACATATTGTTCTGATCGCGTCTCATGTGACCAGAAGTCCAGAATGTTCTTTTGTGTTTCGGTCCCAAAATGTTTTAGAATATTCTATGGATCTTGGCCCCAAAACGTTTTACTTTAATAATGACATCATCTAGTTATTTTGCTTATAACTGGAAACCTAAAAATTTGTTCATTCTTATTCTAGAGACCTTTTGTGCTGTTTCTCTCTCTCTCTCTCTCTCTCTCTCTCTCTCTCTCTCTCTTCAAGAAAGAGAAGTTTGTAACGTAAAATAAATTCATTGTGGTCATTGATATTAATCTTAGCTTTTGAGATCTGATAACTGCAGTAATTAGTTTTTTTCCCAGTAAGGGTGCCTATCAGCATTTGGGGTAATCTTGTGAAAGCTTTCACAAGCCTTTGTAAGGTAAAGTGAATTTTACTAGTTTAACCATGGTTAAATACATATTTTGAAGTTTGAAGAGGTTTGATTCAAACTGAGTTAGTTTATTTGTAAATTGTTTAAATTAATTTGCGCTTATCAGACCGGTCAATTAAGTGAAATTTTTGGTGAATTTATTTCATTTTTTACACATTTCATTTTTGTGTACTTTTGTATGTTCTTGTATTTGCAAATTAAATGTTTATTTTTCTTAAGTGTTTCTTAGTGGTTTAACTTTTGCTTAATTAATTTTGTTTCACATGTTTGATGATTCAATTTTGTTTCTTATCTAAATTCAAGCATTAATCAAGATTGTGAATTTTGATTTCAAGTAACAGTAAATTTTCTTTAGATTGTGAATTTTGATTTATTAATTTTTAATTAAAAATAAATTTTTGTATTTAAAGTTTTTACAATAGTGTTTCAACTACTAACCACCAGTGGTAGGATTAGTTAGGTGAATACCCAGGATGATATACAGTTTTGTTCCTTCAGTTTTTACTTGGGGAGACAGTTACAGTAATGGAGTGATGCCCTTTTACTTTAGTATATTTCTTGTTTAGACAATCATACGCCACAAATGTTTTGATATTTTGATACCTCATATTGTTGATAAGCTTTTTAATGGATCACTGTTGCCTTTAGAGTAATCAGTCATATTTTTATTGTTATGAAAGTTCAGGTATCTGGTTGTAAGTGAGGTATGATTTGAATTCTATGATATATATATATATATATATATATATATATATATATATATATATATATATATATATATATATATATATATATATATATATATACATATATATATATATATATATATATATATATATATATATATATATATATATATATATATGTATTTATATACATTTATATATATATATATATATATATATATATATATATATATATATATATATATATATATATATATATATATATATATATATATATATATGTGTGTGTGTGTGTGTGTGTGTGTATGTATATATATAGATTATATATATATAATTTATTTACATAAATTTATTTACAAATGAAGAATAAGTAACCAAAACTCTTTTTCATTATTACTGAAATGTTTTGCAAAACCATATGCAGAGAAATTATTTTCGATGTAAAAATATAAATTTATAATCATTGTACCATCATTGCTTTGTTCATTTAGGGAGCAAATTACCTGACCGCTTGTGGTGGCGATCGTTATTAGCCGTCACAGCTGTTTGTAGATATGTCACAGCCACTGGTCTCCTATTGCTGATCCTATGTTGCCTAGGAATTTCCTAGCTCTGAGGGCAGGGGGCATGTGGAAGGACGACCTCAGCTGTGCCCTCAGCATCTCGTACGTGGCGGTGGTCTGTGGCTCAGCTAGCCATCCTGCGATTTGTTCGAAGACGTCGTCCAGTAGGAACTCGACGACAGCGTTGGCTTTGCATGATGACGATGTGATCTTCTTCATTCTGAATATGGTCTCCATCATGAATGAGGGCAGGTGGACGGATGTAGCTGCGGCGTTGGTGCTGGTTGGGCCGGTGGTGTCGGCCATCTCGGTGGTCAACAGTGTGGAGGTGAGGTGAGTAAGAGGAAGTGTCTGGGTACTAATTTAATGTTAAATTTCTGAAAAGACATGCACTTCCGCAAACTGAAAGGTAGCATTTAACATCAGAGCAAGACAGGCATAATTCTATGGTCAGGTGTGTTTTTCACACCTGGAAAACAGTTAACAATTCTTTGTACAAAATAAGGAAGTTCTCCATTACATATGGTTCGAAAGCTTGAAGCGTTTTACACTTACAGATGGTTTTGGTTTTACAAATGTGATTCTGTAGTTCCTGCAAATACATGAAAATCACTGGTTCAACCATCCGTCTTTGACTTGTGTTTCCAGGGGAAACTTGATGCTCTGCGGTAGGTCAAGTTTGTTGTTTTGGACGGCAGATGCCTGGAGGGTCCAAGCAGGGGCCTACAATGCCATGTATTAACTGTAATTTCCCGCCTTCCAAGCAATACTGCAGTGGCTGCTCCATTCACCTCCCCCAGGCCCAGGACAGCCTCTGAGACAATAATATTTTAGGTTATTTCGAATATTAACCTAATCATGTAGTTTACATTCAAGAAATTATTAAAATACCTTTTATTCGCACTTGCTTAGGTATATTATTATTATTATTATTATTATTATTATTATTATTATTATTATTATTATTATTATTATTATTATTATTCAGTAGATGAAACCTATTCATATGGAACAAGCCCACAGGGGCCGTTGCCTTGAAATTCAAGCTTCCAAAGAATATGGTGTTTATTAGGAAGAAGTAAGAGGAAGTAAAGGGAAATACAGAAAGAACAGGTCCCACTTTAAAAAAAATAATAAATACATAAATAGATAAAAATGTATTAAATGCAAGAAGAATAGTATAAGGGTAGGAATGCATTGCATCTTCGCTTGATCTTCTGAAGTTCCAACTGCAGGACACCCTCTGGAAGGCTGTTCCACAGTCCAGTGGTGTGATGAATAAAGGTCCTCTGCAACTGAGAAGTTCGACAGCGAGACGCATTTACTCCATATTGGTGCTATTTGGCGAATCTGGTTGCTCTCGGCAGACAAAGGAGATCAGGGATCAATTGTGAATGTAAAAGATCTCTGTTGAAATACGCGTATAACCTACGAAAAAGTGACCAACAAGAGACCATCCGTCGATGGTCCAAGTCATAACTGCTACTATTAGGAAACAAAGTCTACCACCACGATCCACTCTATCTAAAAGAGATAAATCTCTGGTAGAAGCAGACATCCACACAGGAGAACTATATTCCAGCAAAGGAAGTACAAATGACCTGAAACAGGTTGCACTGATTTTATCGGTTATAAATATGCGAGGCCTTACGAACAAACCTAACTTTCGAGCGGCAATTACTGAAACTTTCACTAGATGTTTCTCAAAAGTTACACGTGATTCAAAAGTTACACCTAAAATGGTTAAAACTTTAGATTCTGATTGAGCAGATGGAATGAAGTAAACTATACTGAAGTACCGTAACATCTTCGGTCACAAATAACTGAGCTACTGTGTGATTCTCCTTTAACAAAAAGTTTTCAAATTTCTTTAATGGCAAATTTTATCAAGATTTCGGGCCAACTATCCCGGGACCAAGCGTTTTGGCTCCGTGATTATGTCCAAATGTTTGTGAACAGTTTTTTTTTTTTTTTTTTATCTAAAGAAGATTAACAAGTCTCACCATCGTTCTCAGACTAAATTAAATAATGAAGATTGCTGCAACTCAATACTTTGCTCGAAACTTTGATGCACTAATTCAGAATAAACGGTGTCGAATGCTGGGTAGTGGCAGTACCAGGAAATAAGATAAATTTTATACAAGTAATTTAGTAATATTATAATACTAGTGCTTTGCATTCCCCCCCTGATGTTCATGTATTTAATGGCTCACTTGATGCAACATCGAACGAAACCTGACCCGCTATAGCTATTGAGTTTGACACCCCTGATTTATAATATCAAAACTGTTACAAACGATATACGTTAATAAGCGGTAATAAAAATAATTTATATGTATCTCTAGATACATCTATATCCATCTATCTATCTATACAAACACACACACACACATATATATACATATATGAATGTATGCATGTATGCGTGTATATATATGTGTGTATGTATGTATGTGTATATTGGGCCTGATATGATATATATATATATATATATATATATATATATATATATATATATATATATATATATTATATATAAAATAAATATATATATATATATATATATATATATATATATATATATATATATATATATATATATATATATATATATATATATATATATATATATATATATATATATAGTCACGAAGTGTTCCAAGTACCTGGTTGTTATACAATTAATCACAGAATTCCAAAAATTTACCTCACTTCAGCCAGATACCTGAACTCTCGTAACAATAAAAGTTACATGAGTTTATTAAAACAAGTGTGACGTATCAACAATTAAACAAGAAATATACTAGAACAAAAGGGCATCACTCCACCAAATACCTTTCACTGTTTCCCAGGTCTTAATTCACTTCAGTAAAACTGAAGGAACAAAACAAATTTATCACTTTGCCTTATGCACACAAATAATCCTATTCACTGATGGTCAACAAATGAAACACTGGTTTTAAAAAATTTCAAATACAAAAATTTATTTTTATATTCAAAGTTTATAATTAGAATTCACAATCTGAAAAAAATTAACATTACTTAAAAACAACACAAAATCTAGTTAATTCTTGAGTTAAATTATTAAACATAACTAAATCACAAAAACTTTATCAAGATATTAAAACAATCAAGGAAAATTTAAACTATCAAGAATTACTCATGATTTGAAGAGAAAATCTTAGGAAATGAAAATTAAATCAAGTATGTATGTTAAATTATCAATAAATATATAAAATGCTATATATAATGTGAAAAATCAAGAGATTGCAGACACAAGAACACACAAAAATACACAAAAAATTTACCAAAACAATTTCACCAAGGCAAAAATTCTCTCAATATACCTTATTATGCCATGGTAACAATATATAAAATTCACTTTACCCTATACAAGCTTGTGAAAACTCGCAAAATCACCTGAAATGCAGCTGCTTGAGATTCAAAAAACACTTTTTTTTTAGGCACCATTCCACACTTTTCTTACATTCAGATCTCAAAAGCTAAGACTAATACCAGTGACCACACAAATAATTTACGTTATTAACTTCTCTCTTTTGAAGAGAGAGAGATAGAGGGAGGGAACCACACGAATGGTCTCAGAAACCGGAATGAACAAACTTTTAGTATTCAAGCAAGAAACGAAACAATCAGATGACGTCATTATTAAGGCATTTTGGGAACGAGATACAAGAGAAAATTCTAGAAGAGGAAGATGACGTTACTTCCTAAGCAAAACGTTTTGGGGCCAAAACTAACGCATTAGAACAATACGTGATCAGAGCAATGCAATCTTAAACATGACGTAATTGCCATGTGCTTCAGTGCAACACTTGTTCACATTTGTTATTTAGCAGGACCTTGTTTCCCTACCTCAGTTAATCCCCGTTCCTCTGATGTTGTTGTTAAGTGAATTTAAAGTGAACCTAAGTGTTTTTCTACAACTTCTCCCTGTTAAGTAAAAGCCTTCAGCTCCTTTTCTTTTCTGTTATGGTTGCCTGATCCCAAAGTAGTAGTCAGATATAATAGATTTCCTATGGTAAGTGAAGCATTCTCTTAGAGAAAGCATAAAGATCATTTCCCAGCTCAGAATACAAGCTCCCTCATGGGCAAAACCATAATAGTGATGAGTGAATTGCCAAATATTGCAGCCTGCAATGTTGCAAGCTAGAATCCTTGCTCACTTGGGACTTGCAGCTATCAGCTACTAGCCATGAGCTAAAGCTGTATGCAAGACAAGATGCTCGCTGAGTGCTGTCGCTTAGCGGACAGCTGGGACACACACCACCAGCTCGCTAGTTCTTTGGGACGAAAAATTTGCCCACCTTCTCATACCTCCGGAATCTCTCAGCCCAAAAATGGACATCCTCCAAAACAATCTATATGCAGTCATTGTAAAAAGATAGGGCACTCCACTGAACAGTACTGCCTGACGGCTGAGAATCAGCCAGAAGCTCCCTCTAAGTCCCCAAATGGGACCACGCCCAAACGAGCCTGTCTGGCTCTTGGGTGAACAATAACAGGCCTGCTCCCTCTAATGGGGCAGCGCCAAGCAAAGATTATAGCAAGAATTATTGTACCGCCTGTAAGGTTTATGGGCACTCCACCCTATGGGCAAAATGCCCTTATAAAACAAATACACCTGCCATTGCATTGGCAGTTACAAATCCAAAATCTTTAGGCCCTCCAGCTGAGGGTCCCATATATGTGGCACCTCCTTAAGGTAGCTACCCCGCAAGCCAGGTCACAGCATTTGATGACACTGGTATGCAAATATCCCTCATGAGGGAAGACAAGGTCCCCCATGGCACCACTATTGACCGACATCAACTTTTTCACCATTGAGGGTGTAAATCACCTGAAGATGATTCTCCCCACCATCAACTTGAGGGTCACAAGACCTCACAGATCTAAAATCTGCACTCTTGCAGTCGTCATTTACTTTCCTGGAGGCTATAACCTCCGGACAGGATTTCTGGTCCCCTCCTAACTTATGAAAATCTAGGGGTCCTAACCCCTCCAAAAATACCACAAGCACAAAGTCCTCAATGACCTGCCTTAAACCTGGTGCCAGTGCCACTTGTGTGCCCTGAGCAGTACCAGGCTCTGACCGTCTCGAACATAGAGCCCCTGAAAAATCTAATTTCTGTGCCAGGCCCTGCCCTAATGCCAGTGCCACAGCACGCCACCGATCTCCTTCCGGAGGTCCCAATTCAGCCTTAAACCCACTGCCAGTGCCACTTGCATGCCCTGAGCAGTGCCACTAATTGTTCGCCTCAGATGTCAAACCAAATCTCATTCCGGTGCCAGGCCCTGCCCCAGTGCCAGTGCCAGTGCCAAGGCGTACCCTGAATCTCCCTTCCGGAGATCCGAAACCTACATCGGCTTCTCTCCCAGTACCACTTAAGTGACCTGGACAGTGCCACATTCCGTCCATCACAGACATCGGCGAAATTCCCGAATGAATTCCTGTGCCTGGACCTGCCTTAGTGTCAGTGCCAGAGCATGCCATAGATCTTCATCTAAGGGATCCCAGTCTGGATCACCTCTCTTCCCCCGGCTTGCCACTGCTACCAGTGCAGGTACGACAGCCGACCCACCGTCTATTGGGTCCCCTCCGATTTGCCTGACCACAGCATAAGCTCACCAATGATGCGGCCTCGCAACCCATGCCAGAGCTGGTTACGGTGACCTGCGAGCCTCAAACGGCCACCACGACCTCTTCCTCTCTTTCCCAGCCCTCCGCAGACACGATCATGAGTAAGGATTCTGCTATATCTCAACTGGCCGACGAACTCAAGGAACTGTGACGACCTGTGGGAGAGCTTGTAATGAATGTCCCTGTTTCGGCTGTCAAAGAAGCCAGAACAGGTGGCACTTCAATGTCTTCCTCGGACCCAGTTCCCTGAGACCCCCCTACAACATCAAACACCGACCTCAAAGAGGTTCACAGAAGAAAGGTCAACGGGCATAGACAACTCCAGGTAGCCTAAAGAGAGCCACTGAACTACCCTGGCACTAGTGCTAATTTGGCACAGTGCCTCACCTTAGCTTACAAAGGATTCTGGCACCTCTAACCAGAATAGGATGCAGGTTTCTTCCCTCGTTACTACTTCTTATAACTTTGTAATTTAATTTCTCCTTGTAATATTTTCTTTTACCACTCTGATAATTTTTTTCTCTCTTTCCAATATCTTAATTTAATATTTTCTTGGCAACCTTGTCCAGTCATGATTCCCTTCATAAAGCCTTATAATGGCTCCTCACTTTTACTTTGCTTCCCACTCTGCCAATCCAGAGTGCAAATTGCCAGATCTTTTAGTACTTAAGTCCTTTGACTTCCCCTTCATGCCATCAAGGGGATGGAAAATTTTTAATTGTTTATAGCAGAGCCTTTAGACCCTTACTGCATGAGTGCCACACCTGGTACTGCCATTACCACATCAGTGCCATGATTACAAGACCAGCATGGCACTCCCCCTGATGAATCTGGCCCTTTCAAGAGACTAAGGAATAAGATCCTGGCATACAAATCATAACTTCTTCTTACCATTCTTTGCTGATCATAACCCCTTAAGTATCACATAACTTTCAGAAAGAAGAGCTAACGACTAAAAGTGGCTCCATTAACTATATCTTCTCCATGTACTTAAAATCAGTGCCACTAGGCACCCGGGACTTTAATGCCACATCTGGCACACCTGACATAAGCCCACAAGTACTCCATGCATGATGCCTCACCAAGGCTACACAAAGTTAACGGTTACAATTAAGTGTATGACTAACCTTAGAATTTACTCTAGTAATAACTGCTTAAAACTATTTACATTGTTACCTTGATTTATATAATCATGAAATATTTTACTTAGAATGGTAGTAACCCTTGCTTAGAGTAATAACAGCTCATAACCCAATGAATTTTATTACTAGCAGTACCTTATTCTCCGTTAACGTAAATTTTGAAACTGATGTAAAATCGTTTGCAATGACATTATTTCGCAGAAACCCTAATTTTAAGATAACTTATTTGTAGACATCTGAACCTAATTAAAGGTGCAATATGTCAACTAGTAGGGGGAGTTACTACAAAGGGCCACCCTTCCCAAGCTCTGCCGCCTAGCTTCACAGAAGGAAATAAAATAAAATATAAACCTTTATGTTTGTAAGAAAAGTAACGTAAAACTAAAACTGTTTTACTGAAGAAGCACAGTCATTTTTCATCATACTGTTGACTGAAAGGAAGGCCACGGAAAACATTTGCCCCTTCTCAATCTCTAACTTATTGCTCCCTAGACAATCCTTAATCACCTTTTCTTTGGACCTGTGACCTCCTGAATAACTCTGTTCCTGGAACAAAGCCGTTGGAGACAAATCCCTGCTGTAGGCTAAGATGAGCTGGTGGAGAAGATTAACTAGAAGAAAAAGTTCAGGGGCCCCATAGCAACTGACCACGTGGTCCTTGCCCTGCCATGTGGTGACCAGGTCAAAGATAGCACGCCAACGATCTGTAGGCACGATCAGAGAAAATTGAATGTCAAGACAGAGTGGGAAGTTAATCCTCCGAAGTCACAAAAGGGCTGAGAACGACCCAAGAGTCGTCAGAACTTAGAGAGGCATCTTGGCTGAGGCACCCGAAAGCAGCTTCCCCTTGACCCCCACTCCTTCTGGGCCATATCCCCAACACGGGACTTTCTTGCTTAAGTAAAAAGTTTTCAAACCAGTGAAAGCCCCCTAAATTCCTCCTCCATTCTTATCTGAGGCAAAGACAACTCTCCAACAAAGGTAATGTACACTGATAAGAGGTATTTCTTAACCCATTAAGGCCACTGGTCCCCACTTGGGGACTAAGTAAATGTACCTATTTTTCTTTATCACAAAAATAAATTAGTGATTTGAAACTGGATTGATGATGTTAATGTATGTCTGCTTGACAATTTTAAGCATAATATGTTTTAGGTTCGTTGCATAGCCCTGGAGTCAGCAAAGTGTAAATAAAGGAAAACATCTTACAGGTGAGTAAATTTTTACCATGGCTCTTTTTTGAACAAGTAATTTCATGGGAACAACTTTACAGAACAACTTCAAACTTACACTCCGTACTCCCTAATGTGTCTATTCTGGGAATATATTACTGCAATGTTGATTGATATCTTTATAAATGAATTATAAACAATAAAACCCTGGTTCCCAATTGAGTGCCATGGGCACAACATCTACATTTTTTCTGTTTTCTTTGATGGGGAAATTAAAGAGAATGGCATTTGTAATAGCAAATTTCATGATGTTTTTCCCATACATTCAGCTGTTTTTGACTATTTTGTTTGATTACCATGGTATTCCCTTTCATTCTTTTATTCAATCAATGGAGCTTTGAACCATATACAAGGAAATCCAGACGAAGACGATTTTGATGATTATGTTATAGATGATGATTACAGGGACCCTCCATTTCTTCCTACAAAAGTTAGTGGCACTGTAGAACTTCATCAAAATGATGATGAAACTGATGAAGCTTCTGACAGAGTAGGAACTCCACCCTCAAAACAGTCTAGGCTAACACCCCCAAAACAGGCTAAGCTACCACCACCGAAAAAAGGCTAAACAACCAATTACATCCTGGCAAAAGGTACCTCCTTCATATTCTCACTTATGGATCACAAGTCAATGAAGAAAAAGAGCCAAGGAACACATGATTGCAGATCTGATGAACAAAATGAGGTGTTCCTTGTCAAATGACACGACAATAGTCTTGTTACCCTGGCCAGCAATTTTTAGTCATTACTTCCAATAGAATCTGCTAAGAGGTGGTGCAACAAAGAAAGCAAAGAGATAAATATACCACACCCTTAGCTTATAATGCAGTACAATAAATACATGGGAGGGGTTGATCACCTTGACTGATTCATTCAGAAATGTCGCACAGGTATAAGATAAAAAATGGTATTTCAATTCGGTTACAAACTGTGTTGACACAGCGATGGTAAATGCATGGATTCTAAGTTACATTCTCAATGGTAAACCATCAAATCTCCTAGATTTTAGGCAGTCTTTTGCTAGGTATTATCTTCAGTTGTGTTCTGATTTTCAACCAAAATCATCAGGACGGCCACAACAAAAGCATTTGAAAATTCTTTCGAAAATCAGATAAGGTACTATAGGGCACCATCTGGAGAGGACTGAAGATGGAAAACAAAAAAAAAAGTGCATTCTGCAAGAAAAAAAAGTAACAAAACAATGCATGAAATGCAGTGTGGGGTTGCATTTTGGGGAATGTAGCATCAAATGGCACACTAAATAACTTAGTGAGAACAATTTTGCTGTACGATGTCTGGTTCTATGCAGCACAAATATATGTATGGAACAGAAACGGTAATGATTAAAGAATAAAAAGTTTTCAATCGTAAAGCTATTTTATATACCCAGACATTTCTTTGGTCTTTATCATTACAGATGCGCCTCATTTGTAAGACAAGGTTTAAGAGTCCTACCGGCCATGGTCCTCAAATGGGGGTCAAAATTTAAAAAGGCGTAGCAGAGACAAAAATTATTGTTATTTATTCTAATGAGCAAATATGATAATTATGCACCTAAATACACCAAATTGTCAAAGACAATCAACAGAAAAAAAATCTGGTCATTATTAATCAGTCACGAACTTATTATTCTTTTGCCGATTTTTCAGTTTCATTTTCAAAGTGCAAGTTTCCGTGCTAGACCTGACTTCATTATTTAAATACATTAATTTAACTCGTAAGTGTTTCAGTGTAGTAAAGCGAAATACCTTGGCACCTTCCGTGCACTTCTCGACTTTTCTTTGATTACACTGTTTCTTTCCGTGACGTAAACTTTTGCATTCTCCATTGCAGATGGAATCTTTCCTTTGATTGTGCCCTGCTTGCCGTGGTCCCAACCACAGCCATTTAACTCTACAGTGACACTGAACTGGATTTCTTCGACACCTTGCAATTGTTGTTTGTTAACGTGAATTTGTTATTTAGCAGCACCTTGTTTCCCTGCCTCAGTTAATCCCCGTTCTTCTGATTTTGTTAATTTAAATATAAGTGAATTTAAAGTGAACCTAAGTGTTTTTCTATAACTTCTCCTTATTGAGTAAAAGCCTCCAGCTCCTTTTCTTTTCTGTTGTGGTTGCCTGATCCCAAAGTAGTAGTCAGATATAATAGATTCCCCATGGTAAGTGAAGCACTCTCTTAGAAAAAGCATACAGGTAATTTCCCTGCTTAGAATACAAGCTCCCACACAGGAAAAACCATATATATATATATATATATATATATATATATATATATATATATATATATATATATATATATATATATATATATATATATATATATATATATATATATATATATATATATATATATTGTATATGTATATGTATATATGTATATATGTATATATGTATATATGTATGTATATATATATATATATATATATATATATATATATATATATATATATATATATATATATATATATATATGCCAGTTAGACGATAGCAATTGATTGCAATCAGGGGACAGGGCATGAAGCAAGTTACCTCACCCAAAAAGACACACGCTGAAAACCGATAGATTGCACAAATGCTGTGTATGGTAGAAGTTCTTCTTCCGAAAACAAGACAAATAGGCCGCAAAATGGAACGGACGAAAAGCCTGAGGAGGATCGGGTAACATTTTGAAAGACAATTCATCACACTATGATGATATCAAGATTTCATCTCGGACTGATAACCTTTGTTCTTAGTTTAAGTCTAGTATCATTTCAACCTCCTTTTGTTATTGCACTCCAGTATGATAATACAAAAATGTTATCAAAAACAACATTTAGAAAGAAACACAGCACACCTTGTCTTTTCCAGCGAATTACGATCCAGGAGTAATTTTGAGATTAGTCTTAATATAGTAGAGTTCAAGGGAAGTGAAGGTATATGAATGTAATGGAAAATATATTTGCAAATAATTTCACATTTTTCATTGACACCTTGTGTCAATTACCTTTATAAATATACCAAAACAGTAAGTTATTTAGCCGTTTATTCTTTAATACTCGATAGAATGCTTAATCTTGTGTAGTCAAGAGCTTCAGCATATTGATCTCTCTCTCTCTCTCTCTCTCTCTCTCTCTCTCTCTCTGAAACTAGTGGTACCCAATGATAGTTTCTTTTGTAACTTTTATTCTATTAATTTCATATCGATGGAAATTCATTTTGAAACTGCTTCCTCAGTAATGATGAGTATCAAAATCAAATAATGAGTCTCTAAAAGGTAAAATCCTGTCAACCCTCAATATATTACAGGATATGGTAAAAGCTGAAGGGGAAGTCTAACGACTTAAATCTGATAAATGTCTCCCTATCTGCATCGTTTTTATTTTTCGCTACGTTTTCTCCCTTTTTTAATTTTAGGTGATATTTACTTTGCAGTCGATATGCAAAAGTTTGCCATGGATGAAATAGTGAATAAAGAAAAATTTAAGTGAATAAATATAACTGCAAAAGATCCCCAGATCTTGTAAAAAAGAGATGTGTCACTTTCTATATATATATATATATATATATATATATATATATATATATATATATATATATATATATTCCAGAATATTAACCTGCAGATGTCGTATAACATCCACTTTACTCTACCCCAGGAGTAACGTATAATCCCCCAAGGGAGGATCATAACTGATAAGCGCTTCGTCACCAGTGGGATTTGAACTGCGAACTGGTTAGTTAGCAACAACTTAAGAGAAGATTTTACCACTGAACCACATGATTCGAGTCCCACTGGTAACGAAACACTTATCGATTATAATTCCTCTTTGATGTGTGATACTCTCGAGGTAGAGTGAATTGGATATTAACGACATCTGTAGCGTAATATAAATTATATGATCATAAAAATGTCAAAGTGTATTTGACAAATTCATATATATATATATATATATATATATATATATATATATATATATATATATATGTGTGTGTGTGTGTGTGTGTGTGTGTGTGTGTGTGTGTGTGTGTGTGTGTGTGTGTGTGTGTGTGTGTCTTTCCTGTCAGCAACCATTCAAAGCCGAATAACTGCCGGGTACATGATTTTCTTCCCAGAAGAAGAGGGGAATTTTGAGAGTGAAACTATATTCATATTCTGTTATCGAAAATAATTGTTTGTATTATTTTTCCATAATTCCTTGGTAAAAGTATTTTGATAAACTGAAATTCTCTGTATATTGTTGTCTAAAATAGTGTGCATACATTTTTGCATACCGTTTCGATTGAGAAAAAAACCATCGTGCTTTTGAGAATAAATACATACTGAGCTAAGATACCTCTTCCTGATTTTTGCATACAAGTTCTTTTTTCAGTAAACATTTTGTCAGTATTTCATCAAGCGAGAAAGGAATTTTCATTGTGAATTTTACAACTGAAGAAATTTATAGCGCATAAAGCATTATACAACGACGTCTAAAAGCATACTGGCAAATTCTCAACTTGAATGACTGCAGTTATCAGTTTAGTCGAAGTTCCGCCTAATCCGAGTTAAACACGAATAAAACAAGCCAACTATTTCCCGAACTATTTTTAAGGATATATGAGCGAGTTCGTGTAAGAATTAATGTATTCAGCAGCAATCTTAAATACAAAAACATTACAGTATGGTATTTTAATATTTGTTTATGCTTACACCAGTACATAATAAATTATATGCAGCGTTTATGGAAAATGATGAAATAGTAACGGGCAGAAGGTTGCCGAACTGGTTTATGGCCGTTTCGCCTACGCCTTGGTAAAAAAATATCCGGCGATATCTGGTATCAGTTGCAAAGTAAACCCCGAGCATATACTCTACAAAGCCGGTAGGAAATGATTCACAAAAGGTCCGACAGATGGCATCAGCCTTCACTCTTTACTACTTTGGGGATTGTATTTTTCGCAACAGGGAAGGAAAGAAGAGCATAAACTGGCATTGTTGCAGGCAGCATGTAAACAATTCTGCCTACAGTAAGCCTTAAATAAATGTCTTGAGTAAATTTGCAAGTTAGATAATAATGACTGTCATTTACCTACAACGTGAAAAGAATATTTATTATGCTCACCGAGTTTTTTGTCCCAAGTCATCATGGTCTTTCCCTTCTGACGTATGTGATATTCTTACTGATATAGCACCTTCTATTTTATTTTGCCCTAAATAATTGGAGCATCCGTGGCATGTTAAAAATATGTGTAGGAGGGTCTTTCTTTCAGAACTTACTCCTATCAGATAAAGGTTAATGTTTAGCTTACGTTATCTTGAAACCTTTGGACAAGTGATATTGTGTTTACTTATGTTGGGATTCAATAAACGTTCCTGAATACCCTTAACGGCGGAATTTACCTGTATCACCATCAGATCAAAAAGAGGAAAAGAGTTTTGATCAAATTTGTAAATATGATACCAGCGATTAACATCGTATGTATATTAATTCAGGGTTGATGGAAGATTATTTCACACTTCAATTACAGTCGTTATTCATTTTCATCAGAGAGAGAGAGAGAGAGAGAGAGAGAGAGAGAGAGAGAGAGAGAGAGAGAGAGAGAGAGCACATGCCTTTCATTCCAGAGATTATCGCTTAAAGGGGTTTCAGGATGAGACAATATCTGGCACACAAACCATACGAATTCAGTGATTTATACTTCGCAGAAATTGCCGGTATAAGTATAATTTGAAAGTCTAATTCCTTCCATATTCTAACTAAATCTGTTTTCGGCTGGTCCTATCTATTTCTCATTTAAAGTTACACCCTTTCTGTCGGATTACATCTCTTGGTACTAACGTACTTTCATCTCTGAGTTTATTCCTTCTTGGGTCATCTGCAGTGTGCAATCATTTTCTCATTCCATGACTTAGTATTTTTTAAACAAACGCTTTGTTTTCTTGCCCAGTATTATGCTAATTAATTTTTTATTTGTGATTCCATGCAGGTTGGAAATTTTCACTCTATTTATATGAACGGAAGATCTTTATCAATACCTTCCCAACCTTGAAAATATGAGGGTAAGGAAATGACCCTTTTAAGAAAATATTTTTCATAAAATTTCTGCTTTTTTGACTTTTCATCATACATAAAACGTGGGTTTTTGAGCGATGGTATGTTTATACCAAATAAATGAAAATAACTAACGATTCTTTACACCAACAGAGTATCCCTTCATTTGTTTATCGTTGAGGACGATGCAGCGTTACAGATTTCCATTTTTTACATGCAGGTCTTAAGACAAAATACAGTTTTACTGTTTGGGTCAAGAATAGATAGTTAATCAGAGGGCAGTCACGATGATTCTTATCTCTTCCTATTACCTCAACTTTTACATCGATATAGGACTTGCTCAACAGAGAATAAAATAAACTTGCCAAATTATGTTTTGCTCACTTGGGAGAGGAAGTCTAAGGCTAGGCCAATCCCGAGACCAAATGTATCTGGTCTAGAGAGCATAAGTCATGGTGCATAAGAGGAAATTAGTGGGAGATGAAAGAGGTAATCACTCAGCGTCATTACATAAACGATGCCTATATGTACTGGTGTAAGTATAAGCAAATATTAAAATACCATGCTGCACTAAATACATTATTTCTTACATGAACTCTATCATATATCCTTTAAAAAATGTTAGGTAAATAGTTAGCTGGTTTTATTCATATTTAACTCGGATTAGGCGGAACTTCGACTATACTGATAACTGCAGTCATTCAAGTTCAGAGTTTGCCATCATGCTTTTAGTAAGTAAGTATACCTTAGTTTTACCAGACCACTGAGCTGATTAACAGCTCTCTTAGGGCTGGCCCAAAGGATTAGACTTATTTTACGTGGCTAAGAACCAATTGGTTACTTAGCAACGGGACCTACAGCTTATAGTGGAATCCGAACCACATTATAGCGAGAAATAAATAATATAAAACTATATTTTCATGTAAATTAACTTTACTGTTATCAATATGAACGACGTTCACCCAAACCTAAAGTTAAAGACAAATCATACTTTTTTGTTTTCTATTAATTTTTCCTTAACCTTTTCTCCAAAGTAAGTAAACAAGTTTATATGAAGATATAACACATTAAGGATAGGAATCTTAAATGCAAAATACTATGATAGATTGTTTTAATATTTTATCATACTTGAGCCTATAATAAATATATCGTTTATATATATGTAACTGACGAGATAAAAACAGGTGAGTGAAAAATGCACGAAATGTTTACGGTCATTTTACCTCCGCTCCAAAACAAAATTCGCGTAATATCTGGCGAAAGGCGCAAAACATTACCCAAGAAACCGGTTGGATGTGTTTCACCTAAATTCCAACAGATGGCATCAGCTTGCCCTTTTTTATTACTTAGGTGATTCTATTTTGATAATCTTCGTACTGGATTGGTATTACTGCTCTGCGTTTTACTATGAATTTGTTTACAATAACACTTGAATAAATGTCTGGTATAAGTTTGCACATTAAATGCAATTGGAAATCATTTACTTTTAATATATCCTTCATACTGTCCGAGGTTTCGGTCCTTCGTGAAAGCTGTCTTTCCCTTCCTAATGCCCCTGAGGCTACTATTGAGATATCACGAACTTCATCCCCAATTAATGGCATATCCACTGCATGTTAAAATATGGGTAGGAGAAGGATTCATACAGAAGCAACTACTTGCAGACAAAACTAACCATTCAGAATATGTTATCTTCTGAAATTTTGACATGTTTTATTGTTTTTATCAATTATGAAGAGAGAGAGAGAGAGAGAGAGAGAGAGAGAGAGAGAGAGAGAGAGAGAGAGAGAGAGAGAGAGAGAGAGAGAGAGAGAGAGAGTTTTCGGTGGTGGTGTATATATGAAACCGGTGATGAACAGATATGTATATTAATATCAGGAATTAATGAAAGGCTGATTAATCCTGCAGTCTTTACTCAGAGAATACCAAAGAGAAAGAGGATACATGGAGAAACTTTGGTTTGAGAGAGTTCGAGAGATAATGGCTTAAAGAGGTGTTATGAAGATACAGCATTTGGCATATAAGTTATAAGCACTCTGGGTTTTATCATTCGAAGAAATTGTCAATAAATGTCTGATCTGAATATCGAATTCTTTCCATTTTTCCGGAATCTGTTTTCGGCAGTGTGTTCTCGGTGTCCTCAGAGATCTTTGTCTTTTCATTTATTTACAAGCAAAGATATTATTTCCCTTCACAGCTTGCTAGTTAACGTTATATCCTGCTTGTTTTATTACATGCTTTCTTAGTATAAGAACAGTTTCATGTCTGATGCTGAGTGATTCCCTCTTTCACCTTCCAATAATATTCCCTATTACATGATTTAGTGCTCTCTAGACCAGATGCATTGGGTATCTGAATTGGCCTGGCCCTAGACTTCCTCTCCCAAGTGAGCAAAACATAATTTGGCAAGTTTATTTTATTCTATATTGAGCAATTTCTTTTATGAGATTCCATGGTAGCATGTCTCCGACACCCTTTGCATCATGAGATACAAGAGGTAATGCTTATGATAACTGATAACACACAGAAAAACACACACACAACAATATATATATATATATATATATATATATATATATATATATATATATATATATATATATATACAGTATATGGTAACGAGAGAAACAAAACACAGATTAGATAAAAAAGCCCTTCTTCAACCAAGTGGCTGCTAATATGAACACTAGCAAGATTAAATTCGTCATACCCCCGTCACCTTATATAAGTTATGTACGAATACCAAATCACGTTCAAAACAAAACAAACATTAGCACCATTATATCAGGGAAGTGCGAGATGGCATGAAATAAAAGCGAGATGCTGATAATCCTTTTTTGTGTGAATGTGGGTGTTTGTTGTGGCTAATATTATCGAAATATTCTGCATGATGTGTTTGAACATCATGAAGCAAGTAATGTTTGAATGTTGCTATGAAGTGTAGTTTTCAATTTTTTCTAGAACCCTGAACTTTTAAAGGAGTAACTGGTAAATATTGACGGTGATATATATATATATATATATATATATATATAAATATATATATATATATATATATATATATATATATATATATATATATATATATATATATATATATATATATATATATATATATATATATATATATATATATATATATATGATATGAAAATACATATATTATTGGAGGTCACAAGTACTTTATGAATTACAATACACAGTAGATGTTTAATTAACAAGTGTGGGTGAAAAACTTTCTGCAACCCTTGAGAGGATGTTTAGCTGTGATCTGACTCGTTTCCTAATTAAGTAAAACTGTTACGTCAGGTATTCTTAAGACGTGGGAATTTGCCACGACTTCGTGAATGAGTTTGCCGGAAATGTCCAGGTTCCGGTGTAAGCATGTGTATGTATGTTTGTTTTGGGTGGAGTCCCAGGGTGTGAAGGGATTATTTATGGAAAAAATATCATTTGAAGACCAACACTGAACATTATTAAAAGTCTTCAGAGACGACAGGTTCGAGACATTGCTGTTTGGAGGTAGGAACCACATTTAATTTCCCAAACTGTAGATTGTTTTTTTCATTTATATATTGTCACCTGTGTCAAGAATTTATTGTATTCTGTGTACTTTATAAGTAACACGGAGGAATTCCCATATCTTTATTTTTAGGCATTGTGTTAATAAGGGATTTATTTGACTTCTTCAGATGTTTCGCTGAGAAAGAGGTTGAAGATTTACTCACTGGGAGTGTACTGGACTTATTTTGACCTATTGTGAATTACAGTGTATTGACAACAATTAGTTAAATATGACAGACTGTAATATGATTGACCTTTTGGGGAACTTTAGTATTCCATTTTATTTAATCTCTTATTTCTTGCAATCTAGTTGTGTTAGACTTTGTCAAATAAATTATTTTGAGTAAAGCTTGTTTCGATTTAGACCTGAGAGAGAGAGAGAGAGAGAGAGAGAGAGAGAGAGAGAGAGAGAGAGAGAGAGAGAGAGAGAGAGAGAGAATGCAGGGTGAGTAGGTGCAGATATGCACTACCAGTAGACTTTTTGATTAGGTCACTATTCAAGCTATCAATTGATGGAACTTCTCGAGTTTGTAGTAACAGGTCAGCAATGAAATTTCCTCTCAACGGGTAATATATATATATATATATATATATATATATATATATATATATATATATATATATATATATATATATATATATGTGTGTGTGTGTGTGTGTGTATATATATATATATATGTATATATATATATATATATATATATATATATATATATATATATATATATATACATACATATATATATATATATATATATATATATATATATA
>NC_089744.1:11952500-11980000 GCF_040412425.1 Macrobrachium rosenbergii
GAAAGTTGAACACATACAAATGGAATCGAGTGAAATGACAACGAATTCACGTAGGCAAAATATCAGGACACTGTCTTACATAATGATTACACTCAAACACAAGGACATGATTGAAACTGAAAAATGTCACTATTGATCACAATTCCACCACAATCAAAATCACAGGAATCTCTGAGGGAGAGGAATGAGAACATGGTTACAGGAAGTAGGAGAACAAATATATAAGCACAAGTACGATATAGTTAAGGGGCTGACAAACAACTTCCGATCACATTACCTTAGGTCCGTGGACAAGATGGGAGGTTCATAGAGCCAGGGTTTTGCTGTAGGGCGTCAGTGGAAGTGTTGCACTCAAGGTTCCCCCACCAGAGGGAATTACAAAGAAGTGTAGGGACACTGGTAGACTAGTAGGGCATCAACGTGCAGAGGTCAGTAGTTGGACACGGCAATCTTTGGTGTAGGCAGCGTAGGAACTACTTCAAGTTGGACTTGAGCCAAAGTCTCTCAGCAACTTCTGGACATGGGGACATCATCAGGTATTTCAGCAAGGTGACATCTGTGGGAGGCGGCTAGCAGAAGTTGTCCAGTGGCGTGAAGTTGGGTGAGTAGACTAGCATAGTAGCATAAGGTCAACTAGCGGTGATGTGTGTGCGTGGTGCCAGGAGGGTGATGTCATAGAGTGGTGTTGTATAGGTAACTAGCATGGGGTATACTAGCAGTGTGTCTTCTGAAGTAGGTTGAGCAGAGTGTCTACAAGCAGGAAGACATCTGAAGGGGGACTAGCATAGGTTATGCTAGCAGTATGACTTCTGGAGAAGGACTAGCGCCAGAGTGGTTTGCCAGCGCCAGTATATATACCACAGTCTGCCAGCGAAGGTTGTACTTTGACACTTCTGGCAGCCTCTTCTTAATGGGTCCTCCACTGTCCTCCTCGCAAGGCATGCCGATAATCCGACCAGATACCTAGAAAGGTCATTATATGGCGGCCAGATAAAGGTTCAAGAGAAGTCTTGTTAATGGGGTGACAATTAGACGGGAAAGTCGAGGGATTTGTAGGTAGGGATGCAGGTGTTAGTAGGTGGAGCAGCAGGTGTGGGTCAGCTTAAGAAAGGTGATCCTTGATGGCAGCGCAGGTAGCTGGGAAGGAGGGGAAACTCAGAAAAATGCGAAGGGTCACACGTGACTGGGGAATTAAGAACAATCGTAACAACAAGAAACTCTCAAAGGGGGTGTGCTACTTGCAATCGGCTGCTAAAAATGTCACCTTAAGCCGGGTGCATTATTAGGGTAAGGTCAGATCAGTAATGACTCGTGGTACAGTCCTGCACTTAGTTTCTCATTAGACACCTGCACTCGCTTAACTGAGCCTGGGAAAACTTGGGAACGCTTTGTGTGAAAAAACCAAAAAAACTAGCACATCTTTTGAAACGTACGTTAATTCATATTGGGAAAATAAAAAATAATTTACTTTAACTTATAAGCAAAAATCAAGAGGAAAAATCACAACGAATGGCAAAGACGTTTGTAAATATATATAATAAAATATAATATATATATATATATATATATATATATATATATATATATATATATAGATATATATATATATATATATATATATATATATATATATATATATATATATATATATATGTGTGTGTGTGTGTGTATATATATATATATATATATATATATATATATATATATATATATATATATATATATATATATATATATATATATATATATAAGTGAATGTGCGATTATATGTATGTGACTCTACTGGATATTAATGTAAAAATAACTGCCACAACCAATCCTTCACATCCGGCATTCCAAATATCTTTTATGCTTTTTATATAGAAAACCTTCAAATTCATATAGAAATTAATTATTTTCAGTTCATGTATAATTTCCTATCAAAGTTAGAAATTTTAAATAAAGCCGCCTTAATAAAAATTTTATTCTATTGAACCCTTGACTTTCCAATTACATAGTATTATTTTCCTATTGGAAACCTGGAAAGCTGAAATGGATACAATCACAGGCATTTCTTTTACTCCTGACTTTACAGGACTTTACGGGTTTCATTACTGAGGGCATCCAAAATAAAGAGTTCATTGTGGTGCGTACTCTTGCAAACCTTTGCTGATTGTGGCCAGTAGATGATATTGATATGATAAAAAACAGTGTCTCACCTTCCCTTCCAATGTAAATAAGGGTTTATTTGGACAATATTTATATGTGACCGATAGCTGTGCATTTAAGGCGAAATAATTTCTTATCCTTCCTGGATGTACAATTATTTATTAACTGTCGAAAGACCACTGTTCATGAATGTTATAGCACGATACTTATCCATGAAATATGAATACTCAGACACATACACACACACACGCACACTTAAACACACACACACACACACACACACACACATATATATATATATATATATATATATATATATATATATATATATATATATTATATATATATATATATGTATATGTGTGTATATATATACTGTATATATATATATATATATATATATATATATTATATATATATAATATACACATACATACGTCACATGAACAAGTGTTAAATAAATGCATAGTACCACGAGAAAGAAGCGGAAGAAAAGGTGAATTCCCGATGTTAGGCATATTAGGCTGGCAGAAATTAGAAACGACAAACTCCCTCGGTTAAAACAGTATATTCAATCTTTTCCATCTTCAGTAAAAAATGAACAATATATATTTAATAGAGTAAAAATCTTCCCCTCCCCTCATCCACCCTGAACCTAAGCCTTCCAAAGGGAACTTTTGGCCAATGACGTCGATGAGGGAGTTACTGCATACAAGGAACCTGCTGTATACATACAGAGTGTTCGGAGACGATCCCATAATTTGTTTTGGGAAGTGCGAGGAGGCGGCATTGGGAGAACTGCGCGGGTGGAAGAGGAAAGACAAAGAATCTGAAAAGGTAAATTGTATTTGCAATCATCCTTCCCCTCACCGGCTCTAAGCGTGTCTCTTCCTATCAGTTCTTTCTACTGTCGAGTCGCTCTTCTTTGTTTGGACGGAGGAAAGGAGGGCGAAAAAGACTTCATTCATGAAGCGGTAAATCCAAGGCGAATATGCAAATAAGTAATGGAAAAAATAAAGAATAGTGATGAGTTCACATACTTTTCTTCCTCCTTTTTTAACTTCTTCCCTGATTATGGCAGAGGAAAGTGGGAGCAAGGCGCCTTTTGTTCTTGAAAAGAACTTGCGCAAGGTTACAGATCTTGATAATGGAAAATATCAGGAAATGTAAAAAGATTTCCTTTAATTTTTATCCTTTTTTGAATCATTCTTACTCTCTTTTGTAAAGAGAGAAAGGAAACCAACTGACAGAATACACAGCCGGACAACATACTAATAATAAATAGAATCGTGTGAATTTATATACTCGTACTTACATACAGAAAAAATGCGTAAATAAATACTAATTCCAACCGGCGTTCGTTTTGCTGTCTCAAGCATCAAAGGGAATCACTTCGCTTTTGAAAGAGGGAAAAGAAGACCTGCTGACTGGGTGGAAGGCGGAATTCCCTTCCATCATCCGGTTGCTTAGAGAAATCGCCCAGGAGGGAAAAGACTTTCCAGCGAGGAAGAGGGAGAAGGAGAATAAATAATTCACGGTCACGGGACAGAAGACCTTTCTCGGAAGAAAAGAAGACAGGAAGTCGAAAAGAAATTATCGCTTCCAGAACAGAAACAGAAGAAACGCCCTGCTCCAGGAAAGAACGAAGAAAATATTATACACTGTTCCCATATGTAACGTCGACGTACACAGCCTTACATAAACAACTAAAGAAAATACATCTCTTGAGGGTAAAGACTTTACAACAATGAAGCTTGATTTGAAAGATTGTTTTGATGGTTGAATAAAATATAGATGCCAGAAAAGAATATTAGAAAGAACCCTTTTTAAACGGAAAACATAAGGAAAAAAAAACATGAAAAACTCTCATTACGAGATCTATGTAAAGGTGAATAATGATGTGAGGAGAATTCCGTCTACCTTCCTTCGATTCGAAGGTTTAAAATTCATTTAAAAATTTAGATTATAAAGAGTAGTTTTATAGATTACAGGGTAACTGAATCATACTTTTTTTTTCTTTTACAATGAAAACGCCATTAACACATATATTGTGGTATTTTCATCATAATGCTTCACGATCTTCACTTGCATTTAAACGAGGTCAAAATGATATAATTGTTAAATAAGCATTTTCGTAACATATCATATTTACAATTTCACAATTCAGTGCATTAAGCTAATTAAACATTTCAGTCCAGAAAATCTCACACTCCTGAATTTTCTTTTTATATGATAGGGTATGCTTTCACATGATAAAACTTCTTGATTTATCCAAAGGAATAAAATCAAGATTAAAAGCACGAAAATAACATTCGTGTGTCAGTGTTACATTAAAACCAAACATGCAAATACAGAGAGTGGTCCAAGTTTAATAAGAAATGTCGTTGAATAGTATGTAAGGATTAGACAGAAATCAGGAATAAAACTTAAAAGGACACAGGCAGAGCAGTTACAGAACAATACGACTTCCATAAGAATTATGAATCGAAACAGACAGGAAACAACCAAGAACCGGCTTCAAAACAGACGGGGAACAACCGGGAATCGTCTTGAAAATAAACAGGAATCAGGCAGAAATTGGACAGAGAACTCGGCAGGAATCAGACTAAAATTAGGCATGTAACGTGACTGGGGTTCTCCTTAGGCCAAGAAGACTGGCATAGCTGTAATGACAAACAGATTAGCGGTTACGATTTGTTTATTCCATCTTAACAGATAACAATGATGACAAATAATGGTGATAAATAATGTATGGTTGATGCTGGTAGAATAAATAATAATACTACTAGTAATTTACACAATACGTACAGAAAATATTTATTTGTTTATATGTTCGGTAAATTCCTTCTAAAGTAAAGTTCGGAACACAACAAATAAGGTCTCGTTAAAATCTTCATAATGCGAGTGTTATAAGGATATAGACTCCATGCGATGACGGCCAGTAAAAAATGCATAATCGTAATGCTAAATCATGATTTTGCGCGCCACTAAAACTGGTTCCGTAGATTTTCACTGAGAAAGTCTTGTGTTGTCAAGATCAACAACAACAACAAGAACAATAATAATAATAATAATAATAATAATAATAATAATAATATGGAAAAAATACATCAGCCTAACTATAATTAAAGTGGAAACTAACAGAAATACGCTCGCTTGAGGCCAAAAAACCTTCAAAGGTCAGGTGCCATAGATGAGAGAGACGTGATGTCCCTCAAGGCTAAAACTCAAAAGGTTGAATGGACGAGGACAAAAAATGAACAAACATAACAAAATTAAATGAGTGTTCACTTCTCAAATTGAAGGTTGTTTACATTCACGAATAAACTAATAAAAAAAATTTGCTCAATGGGTGTTAAAAAATTTCACAAGTATGCATATAAACGAAAGATGTGGTTTCGTAAAATACGTGGCTGAATAAAAAAAAAGTCTTCAAAAACAGGTGAGTTCATAAAAAAAGACTTCACAAAAATAACTTCACAAAAAATGTGACTTCATGAAAAATGCGACCTCATAAAAAACGTGAGCTCATAAAAGATGGGCCTTTATGGTAGATGTGGGTTCAAAAGTAATATGAAGATCACCTGGAAATTCATATATTCGTAAAGTAGAGGAAATCTGCCATTAACGGGGAAAAACTGAAAATTAAAATATAACCTACCGTCACATACTATATTAAGTTGGGTAAGTTTAGAAATATATAAAAAAAGAAATAATAAAAAAAAGAATGTTAGGACCCATCTGTTTGATATCTTGTAGAGAGTTTGTAATAATCTCTAGATCGAAAAGAGCTTGTAAGCGCGTACCGGAAATTATTATGCAACGAGAAAGGTTGCTCAGGGGGTACAGGAGTTACGAAAGCGGATTTTACTTGCCAGATATTATTATAACGGAAGAATATGGCTCTTAGGCGAAGTGTTTTTTAAGCTGACGACTTAAACTGATGTGCGTACATAGAAGAGCAAATTCTTATTTTGTTGAATAATGTTTTTATCTTTCTGACTTTTTATGGAAAAATTTTATGTTTCGTATATATTTTGTAGCATTTCTCACTTTTGAGTCTACTCAAGAACGATTAAATGGAAACTAACCATCTTTAGAATTAGCCTCAAGTGGACGAGTCTGTTCCATTTTGCTTCAATGAAAGTTAGTTGTAAAATGCTGCATGCAAGTCACATACAATTTTGAACGAAGATACTTTTTTATTCTGAACAGCAAAGAAAAATCTCAAGGGAAGGAAAGTCTGCAACAGTCACTTAATCTAAATATGGAAACGGAAAAGAAGTCTTTTGTTTGGAAGATTCTTAACATGTAAAATAAAATAATAGAACGATGGTAATTCAAAAGATGCAAAAACTGGTTTTCATGAATTTCAGATAAATATTTCCTGTTTTCTGAAACTTGACGTCAAAGGAAATTACCCTGATCATGGAGAAGAAATAATTAGAAATTCTATTTCATCTGGACTTTTCTCCCCATTTCTGTCATCAACTGGAGGCCTTTATTAAAACAAAATGAACTTTAACAACAGAGGGTGCCATCTTTTTCATAAGCAAAAACCATCAATCTAAATTACGTCAACTATGTCCCGAGATGAAGTCAAGTTGCCCAAGGAATGAAAGAGAGAGAGAGAGAGAGAGAGAGAGAGAGTTGGGGGGAGGAAGTCACAAGACCCAGTCTGGTACCAGCTGGTTCGACTCCTTATCGTGCACTACGTACGAGGACCTTTTCCATCAGACCATGCTGGAGGATCTTTACCAACGCATGCCTGGGCCCCTTGCTGTGTATCTCAATGATAAACAGCCCACCACCCTAAAGGAAGCCTGCCGTATGGCCGATTCATGGGAAACCTTTAACCAGTCCCACAGCACATCCAGCGACACATAGTGCCACCCGGGCACCTCTCAGGCTCAACTCGCCCGAAGAACAGACTGCCTAGCAAGCCTACATGTACTCACTGTAAGAGGGTGGGGCACGCTGAAACTGAGTGCCGTTATAAGCTGGGCACTAGAAAGTAGCCTCCTACTAACAGCCAGAACTCCTCTCCCTCTACCACTCAACCCTCTCCACCAACAGTCACCACAGGTCACCGAGCCCCAACAAAGGGCCCATGCCGATCCTGTGGAGCTGCCGGCCACTATAGTGCTGGACATCCGGCTTGTCCAAATCATGTCCCAACCACTAAGTTCTTCAACCTAATTAGCACTTCATTCTCTGCGGCCAGGCCACAAAAGATACTTCATCCTGAGAGACTGGAGACCCACTTCATCTCGGTGGCCCCACTTAAGGGCTCCAGACTGCCCATGGCCCTTCTGGTCACAGTGGATACTGCAGCAGATGTTAGCCTGATTTCCAGGGCCCAAGTGCCAGCCAGTGCCACGGTTGACGAACAAACCCAGTGGGAGATGAAATGGATAGAGGGCCACATCACAACCGTTCCCACGGTCAAGCTCCAGGGCAGGCTACCCCACCGCCTTGGCATGGTGGGTGGAATTCATCCCAGAGTGGATTTCCTGTTGGGTCGGGACCTCCTCTGGGGAAGCCCTTCCCCAACGCCGCTTCGCAGCCACGCTACCTCCTCCACGGAGGCCCAGACTGTAGGAGCACCCAATCCAGGCACAGCCACCTTGACTGGTGTGCCACCCCAAGAGGGAAAACCACCTTCCACCCACTGAAGTGGTCAGCGGAAGGGGCACACACAAAACAGTTCTCGGCCTAGACCTCTCTCACCACGGAAGGACGGCCAGCAACGTGGTCCTCCCTCTCTCTGAAGAGACATTCAAGAGGAGCAGTACTGCTGTAGGACCTGCAAGAGGACAGGCCACTCCTGATCAAGACTCTCCGAGAGGCTCTGATCTCCAGCTGGGGCAGGAATCTCTGTCTCAGCCCAACTCAAGCCATCCATGAGGTATTGCACCTCCTGACTCCTCATCAGGCATGCCTGACCCTCAGTCGCTGCCAGTGCCACTTGCAAGCGCTGAGCAGTGTCACTCTCTGTCTGTCTCGGATGCTGAGCCACCACTCAATGAGGACCCTGTGCCAGATCTAAACGCTGAGGCGGATCCTCCTGTGGGAGATTCAGAATCCCTCATGGCACTAATCATAGCAACCTGTGAGCCTCCGGCACCCAACACTTCTTCCTCACCAAATCCGTCCCCAGAGGATGAACCCCTGGTGGACCAGTCTGCTACACCTTCTCTGGAAGACCAGGAACTGGCTTCCCCGGACACAGAGGTCGAGATCGCTCTTGCTCTAGTTGTCTGAGGTTACTGCGGACCTTGCGCCGGCTAGCCCTTCTGGCCTTTCCCCAGAGTCGGTGCCCTCACTACCTCCTATGTCTGACATAGATAGGCCTTGGAGGAACCCAAAGAAGAAGAAGGGGTGGAGGACAGCCAAGTAGTTGCTGAGCCATGAGCTCATCCTGGCTCTAATGCCCATTCGGCACAGTGCCTTTCCAGCTTAGAGTGATCCTGGCTCCTTGCCCAGAGTCACTTAGAGTGACCTCTATCATAATAACAGCCTAGGTCAGATTGAGTGCATCGTAACAGTGACTTTGTCACTTACACATTACATTGAGCTGCAGTAACCACCTAAGTATATTATAACTGAAGAAACCAGCCATCTTAACTATTGTGACAAGAGCCACTGAGCTCATGACATGCATGGCCAAACACCTCAGTGAGGCAAGCATTTATCATATGAGGCAAATCTCATGTACAGAACAGTGATTACAAATTGTAGTGCAAGACATTGTATACTTGTAACATTGTAACTTTATGTTGGTACTACGGCCGTGTTCTAATAGGTTAGGTCATAGCAGATACCACTGAATGTACCATTTGGCTAGGTCTAAACGTCACGATCATAGGAGGTAGCCCGTAAATAACTGTAAGCACCTTTAGGTAGTGTTAGGAGTCTGTAGAAGTAAGTGAGTAAAAGCTCATATCCCTTTCTAGAGTCAGGTAGATCCTTAGCTAGTTAGATTGCAAGGGACAAATCTGTTCAGGGGAAAAGAGTAAAATAATCGAGGTGAATAGCTTGCTTAGTACAGACCTTCATGCCCGAAAGGGAGTGAAGGCCTTTGTAAAGGGGGGAGCTTTTATAAATACTGCTGTTTGACCTCTCTCCTTTAATTGATAAGAATAGAATCAAAACCAAAAGGAAAAGGAAACAAGACAAGACAGCACCAAAACCCAAGTTTCTTCATTAGACAGGGGGAGAGAGGCGAGGTGTTGTTGTTTTGAAATTCCAACCAACTGTCTTAGTAGTTTATGAATCTAGCTTAAGGACCTATCCAACAGAGATGGTTTCACCAGGGCCACCTTTAGTGAGGGTGTCCCTAAGCATCACTTTTCTCTGAACTGTGTATTGGCGACGTTTTTTGTCATTTTTCAGACTCTCTCAGGCTATGAAGGGCTGAATGGCCACAACAGGCCAAGCCCTCTAAGCAGGTCACCCCAGGTCAGAGAGAGTCCAGCACCTAAGCGCAGAGGGCACACAAAGGTAGTGCTCCCGCACCTTTTCTTTTGTTTCTTTTACTTAGTGGAACTGTTTCTTTTACTTAGTGGAACATGTTAATCGCATCACCAGACCCCGGGTGTCAGTTGCAAGCATGTGCAAGCATTCCTAAATAAGGTAAGCCTGATGATGACATTTACTCGCTGTTCTCCTTCTAGCTCTCCCACTGCTTTTCTTCTTTTTTTTTAATTTCTCTCTTCTTAGACACTGACTAAAGATCCTGGTGCATCCATATTTCCTGTATGAAGTCGAGTATATGAAGTATAATTAGTGTTGCCTAGTGAGATTGCATAAGATATCCCCCTTGCAGTAATTAAGGATTAGGGAGAGGACGTGTAAGTAATACTCAGACAAGCCTTGGAACCTGATCATACCATTGTTTGGAAGAGGAATAGTCTTTAATTTGCTACAAAACTGCTTACGAGCAGTTGCGTCATACTCTAAAAAGTAGGGAAATATTACCGTGTCTGAAGGGGACAAATTGGGGAGCTGTTATTGGTTCATGTAGATTCCCTCACTGCAACAACTCATTTTGTTGGACTGGGTGGGTGATCAATGGAGATACTTAATTTATCAGTTCAAGAATAAATCAAAATATTCAGTAACTTAGTTCCAACTGGCAACCTAATCTAATTAAGTTAATTGCCTGCCTTTTGGGGTAACTTCCAGCCATAATTGATGAGAATACGTGCGCCTTCGGTATAGCAAGGCTGCATTAATCACAGTAATTAATAATAAAACTCATCCACCTCATGACCCACGTAACAATATATATATATATATATATATATATATATATATATATATATATATATATATATATATATATATATATATATATATATATATATATATGTTTTAATAAATATATAAGGACGAACAGGAGGTGATGCATATTCGGCTTTATTTCCAGCCAACGTTTCAAAGCATGGCTTCATCATCAGGGTTAAAATACAAAAACAACAACAATTAAAATCAATACACAGGACTCAGTAAAATTATTAATGTTAAAGGTATAGATATTAAAACCGAAACATAAAAGTTAAAACCAACCTAACCCTCAAGAAAAGCAAGAGGGGCACCAAAAGGACGAAGAAACCTCTTGAGCAATAAACAGCAATTGTTCTAAGGAATCCAAGAACAATTGGATCTCTTTTTAGATTTAAAGACACTGTTCCTAACCTTATACTTTCTCTGGTGGTTTGTAAGTACACTTGCCCGAGATGTAATCTCGGAACTTTCGTCGGATCCACAAAAAGAATGCTGAAAGTGCGAGTTGACTCTCATCGTGGCGTTAGCCATAGAACAGGTGTACTTTGAGTAAGACGGAGTTTTCTAACATTAGGTAACATTCTAAACAATGTAAGTCTTGTATTTCCTACATGACGATTTTGAAATCTTAGAGCAAGCTGCTGATGAAACTTCTCTCCACATCCACGAGTCGTTAACCATCAAACAAATGGTTCCACCTTTGAATAGCTAGTGTTCTTCTGTTCCTCTGTTTATAGCATAAGATGTTTCTTCGTCCTTTTGGTGCTCTCCTTGGTCACTCAATTTTCTTTTTTTGAGGCGTTAGGTTGGTTTTAACTTTGTTTCAGTATTAATATCTATATTTTAACATTAATAATTTTACTGAGCCCTAAGAATAGATTTTAATTGTTGTTACTTTTGAATTTTAGCCCTGATGATGAAACCATGCTTTGAAACATAGGCTGGAAATAAAGCCGAATATGCACCACCTCAATCTCGTTACGTACTTCAATGCTCTTAAAACGAATTTGAACTACGGAATAAACTATTAGTACTGTGCGTTATGTAAAGTGATCCGTTTTTTTATTAAAAATTCTAAATTGCTACAGATCCGGCAACATAAGAGAAAAATAGAAACAGGAGATCACTTGGGAAGCATAAAGAAAATATTGAAGAGATATATAAGGATCAGTGGCTTGAACCTTTAAACAATATTTCCAGCGGGATTATAAATCCAATACAATGAGATTAGCCATTTCTCATACGAGGAACGCCAGAAAAGGTAACCATGCGACCTTGTCTATATATATATATATATATATATATATATATATATATATATATATATATATATATATATATATATATATATATATATATATATATATATATATATATATATATTGGATATTAGGACGTTTGTAGCTCAATGCTTTTATATGAACCACAGTGATGTGATAAAAGTTCATTCATATATATATATATATATATATATATATATATATATATATATATATATATATATATATATATATATATATATATATATATATATATATATATATATATATTATATATATATATATATATATATATATATATATATATATATATATATATATATATATATATATATATATATATATATATATATATATATATTATAAATATTATACGCTGTTCGACCTCTCTGCTTTGATTTAGTAGAAGATACCCAAAAAAAGAGAGAAAAACCAAAGGAAGGGAAGCACCAAAAAGGTAGGGGAGCTGAGAGATAGTTGTGGTGGTCCAAAACCATCAACCGTCTTCCGAGGATTATGAGTTTATTTTAGGGACCTATCCCACAGAGAATGTTTCACCAGAGCCACCTTTAGTTAAGGTATCCCTTAAGCTCCCGTTTACCTAAAGCTCCATACTGGCGAGTTGTGTTATCTTTCAGGCTACCCGCCTGCTACAAAGGGAGGAGTTGTATACAAGCAACGACCCACGATTTCGACCCCAGGTCAGACAGTCCAGCGGTCATGAGCAGTGAGGAGAGAAGTAGTCTCTCACTCTCTCAGCCTTTCTCTTGTCTTTCTAACTGTAGTGGAACTGATGAGGATCAATTCAACAGACCCTGGGCGTCAAATGCAAGTGCTCAGAATTGCTCTACGACAAGGTAATTCTGAAGATGACAATTACTAGCCGTTCTTCTATTATATCTACTACTTTATTTCCGGTCCAAGCTTCTCTCTTATCAGCCTCGGACTAAAGAATCCTGGCCAAACCATATCCCATTTATGAAGTCGATTATATGAAGTATAATTAGTGTTGCCTAGTGAGATTGCATAAGTATCCTCCATGGTGCTAACACAATATTCTTGATTTAAGATACACCCCTTGCAGTAAATAATTAAGGATAAGTGAGAGGATACATCTAAGTAAAGGTCGGGCACGCCTTGGAACCTGGTAATACCTTTGTTTGATGAGGAATAGCCATAATCTACTAGAGAACCAATTAGAAGAGCATTACTAGAGCGACTCAGATGTTGCAGTATACTCTAAAGTAGGGGAAATATTATTGTGTCTGAAGGGGGACGAATTGGGGAGCTGTTATTGGCTTATGTATTTTTCCTTACTTTTCATTAATTTTGTTTGTTGGACTGGATGATTGATCAATGGGGTTAAATTTTAATAATTTGTTTCAGGATAAATCAAAATATTCCGTACCTAGTTCCATCTGGTGACCGAATCTAATTAAGTTGATTACCTGTCTTTTTGGGTAACATTTAGCCTTAATTGATGGGATTACGTGGGTCTTAGGTAAAGCAAGGCTGTATAAATCACAGTAATTAATAATTAAACTCATCCACCGAATGACCCATGTAACTATATATATATATATATATATATATATATATATATATATATATATATATATATATATATATATATATATATATATATATATATATATTATATATATATATATATATATATATATATATATATATATATATATATATATATATATATATCCTTTACGCATAAGACATGACAAGGCCATATCCAAGCGTAAAGGATATATTGTCAAATGACAATACAGCCAATCCTAGGATGCATATGCCAACCAAGCTCTCAACTATAGTTAGACAGATAGATAAATAGAAGCAAGGGAAACGCAAGCAGTCTCATACATCAGCATGACCACACAGAAGTAAACCCTTCGTTACATACATACAATGTTACGTATGTACAAAGTAATTTTACAGCTGTATCATTACAAAATTAGTATGGATGCATTCTGAACAATGTTGATGTATTCCACTGCGTATATGACAATCTGTTTTTCATAGAATAATAAGGGAGCATTAACGGGAAAAGAGAAATGTCGAAGCCAAGAATACCTGAGGGCCGCCTGTATCACAGAAAATCTCAATCGTTTTTATTTCAGAGAGAGTTCAGCTGAAATATTCAGACGCACGGTAACGGGGACCGGGCAGCGCTCCATTAGCTTTTACTGAGAGTGAGAGAAGAAAAGATTTCGTCTTTATGGTGTAATTTTAGCGTAAGTAAAAATTAGATGGGCAGTCAAGTATGTTTCCTCTCTTGGTATGGCATTTAAAAGCTTGATGATAGTGCGTCTAAAATGAATAAGAAGGCTAACGTTTTATTCCGACCTGCTTCGTTGCAGATACAATTCGGACGTAGATTATTCTGATATATCTTATCTATTACGATACTCTCTTTTATACGTCATAGAAGGTTATTAGCAACATTACTTTATAATGAATTTCAGGATTTGTTTATAGTGTAATAACTCCTCTGGTCATAACCTTATTATCCCTTGTAATTGTATCTGCTGATGACATACTTGTGGGGAATAATGTGGTTTTATTAGAACAGAAACAATGATTTTGTACATTACTCCTTTGCCGATGGGTATGCAGCATAGTATTAGGTTACAGAATAATACCTTTTTCCAGATTCTGTTTTATCCTTTTGCTTATAATTCTTTTCATTGTCTTCATTATTTATTTCATTATACAGTATACAAAACAACAAAAAACGCAAAATAATGTAACGTTTCCCATGAAAGAAGCTTAAACACAGACCTCAGTTACGAGATTCAATGACATGTTTTACCTATTTGCATAGCGTTCAGAACAATATCATTAATTCTAGTGGAAGTAATAAAAGTATGGCTGCTGTTTAACATAAGATTTTGAGATATGATATAATATACCTTGTACTCGGATATAGGGTCCCCTATATTTGGAACTCTCTCTCTCTCTCTCTCTCTCTCTCTCTCTCTCTCTCTCTCTCTCTCTCTCTCTCTCTCTCTCTCTTTTTTTTTTTAAGGCAAAATAAGGTATTAGGTGTTCTAAATTCTGACTTCGTTTCTATGAAATTATTATATTTTTATGATTATGAGAGAGAAAACAACTATATAATCTTAAAGGCATGACAGTTATTACTGTTTCTACTATTATTAATATTAACATACTATTTATGTGGAGGGAAGTATTATCTCAAAAATTCCTTACATGGGTAACTTACAACAACAACCGTTGGCATTTTCCAGTGTGGGTATTTTGCTCTATGTTATTACTTACATTCAGAGAGATATAAAGATACGATCTTTAGCAAGGATCGTCTTCTCTCTCTCTCTCTCTCTCTCTCTCTCTCTCTCTCTCTCTCTCTCTCTCTCTCTCTCTCTCTCACACACACACACATCTGAATAACGGGACAAATCAAAAGAAAGTGGATTATTCAGGAAAATCATTAAATGTTAAAAAAAAAACTCTGGCAAAAGGTAAGGGACGGTATGAAAGAAAAAGGGCAACATATCCAAACCCTTCCCTTTCCCTTTTATGTCTCTATCGAATAATGAGAAGTATATAAAAAGAGAGAGAAAGACCAATAAACAGAAAATTCAATGTCGATTCACGCTGTTGTCAACGGGTTTGCTCTGTTTTCAAAAATAAAAGCTAGGAGGAGTCTTCGAAGACAGGAGGATAGAAATCCAAAATGTGCGTTCTTGGCATCAAGGCAAAAAGGATGTGAATTTAGCAAACATGAAGGCACACAGATACTAATGCTATCTTTATGTGTAATGAAGATGTATTATTATTATATTATATTGAAAGAAATCGCTGCATCAGCTGCACTGATCTTGTATAGAGTCTTCTCTATTTTCCTTATAACTTACTACAACTGGCAAGTAACGAACCAATGTGATTCATCAGGAGGAGTTAAATTTCAGTGGTTTCCGTATATTTCTATTAAGAGTAAGTCAAATTTGGTGAGCATATCCCGTAAGGTTTTATACGCGTAGGGGTAAATGTGTCGAATTTGGATACAGGTCAAAATCTTGAAGAGCCAACGTTTCTCCCGGATTCTTCTGAGTATGATCACGGCAGTGGGTTGGAATAGACTGGTGGTGCCAGAGGGATCTATTCTATAAATAGTCGTAGGTCAGCAGGGGTTTTCTCATGCTGATTTGTCATTGGTTGGTGGCTCATAGCAGCCTCCTATTGGCTGGAGAAAGTTTTTCTCAAGTTCTTTCTCAGCGCTGTCACAGCCTAGCAGGCCGTCGAGGCAAGGGCGTGACGTCACTGGGTAGCGCGTGACGTTGTGTGGCACCATGGCGGCTCGAAATTTCATTGGCTGCTGGGTTGTTCGTATCATCGGGTATTCTTGGGCAGGGGGTGTCGTTCTGTCTGGTAATACTGACGTGTCCTGGTATATATCTTCTTAAGCTGGTGGGGAAGGAAAGCACTTCCTGCATTGTGTTCAGTGAGGGCTTCTCTTGTTGAATAAGGAGCGCCTCTAGCAGTTGTAGATATTGCTGGTCAGGGGACCTCCCTATTATCCTGGTGTTTTTAATAATATCGTTGCGGGAGATGGCTTCCTGGTGTGGTTCCTAATAGCTCCTTCCTGCGCATGGCATGAAATTCTCTTGGACAGCTTCATGGTAGTCATTCCAACGTAAGAGCCGGGGCATCCACAGGCGGGGCATGAAAATTGGTAGACTACATTTGTCTGCTTCAAGGGATCTCTTGCTGGTGGGGTCGGATTGTTCTTCATGGTTAGGTCCCTGGTGCGTCGATTTTGGTAGTAGATAGCAAGTTCGAGTTTTTTGTCGGCTTCAGTAAGGTCACATTCTCCATGATAATTTTCTTTAGTACATCTTCATCCTCACTGTAACGTGAGTGGATTCTTGCCTTATAATACAGCTGGATTTTCTCCTGTGGATGTGGCTGCAGTCTCATTCTCGTTGTACCACCAATCCAGCACTGTACGGACTTCCTTATTGATTTGTTGGTTTGAGTACCCGTTATTCACGAGCATCTGGGAGATGTGGTCAAGCTCATGGTGAGTACCCTGCCAGGATGAACAGTGGGTGGGGGCCCTCCTAGCATAGGCCCTGACAGTGTTCTTGAACCTTGCAGGGCACTCGCTGTTGCCATTCAGGCACAGGCCTAAGTTCGTCTGCTTCGTGTAGGCTGAAGTTTTTAGGCCATAGTCAGTTTTGTAGAAATGGATGTGGAGGAAGGGAAGCTGGCCGTTGTTGCTAAGTTCGACTGTGTAATTCAGTGAAGTGCACTGTTGGAACATACGCCAAACAGCGTCAACCTCATCCTTGTCATCTGTTTGTACAAAAATGTTGTCAGTGTATTTTGCGTATTTACGGGGTCTTCTTATATGTGAGAATACTCTCTCCTCCATCGTGCCCATATAGAATTTCGCGAAAAGGACACCGAGGGGAGGGGGGGAACCCATCGCAACAACATCCTTCTGTCGGAACATCTGGCCTCTATGGGTGGAGAAGGGGGCCTTCTTTGTACATATCTCAAGGAGGGCCCATAGGGATACTTCTGGGATGGTCAGCAAGATCATAACTTCAGAGAAAGGAAAAACAAAGTGGTCGATCAAGAAAATTATATATACACAAAAATAAGCAGAATGCGGATGGATCTACGATATACTGTAGGAGAGAAAATCGTGCGTGCAAGGCGAGACTTCATACAGATGAAAACTATAAAGAGCTTAAGAAAATTGGGATCCATAATCATGCTTCAGCCGCTGCGGAGGTAAATGCAAGGATCACAGTTTCAAATATAAAAGTTAAGTCTATTCCATCTTGCTTATAGTGAAGTTGGTAATTTAAACGACTGTACATAGCCGCAATTACCTCCGTTTGCGCAACTTAATAGGAATATTAGACGCTGGAGGCACGCTTATTCCAGCTACCCCGCCACCCCACTTACAAATGTTGTTTTCCATTCCAAGTGAATACTCCTACCTTGACAATGATGAAAAGTTTTTGCAATATTCTAGTAGGATGGAAGATTCAAAACGAATATTAATATTTGCAAGTGACGAAGCACTTCGACAGTTAAAACAACACAAGAACTGGGCGGCAGACGAAACATTCAAGTGCTGCTCTAGTATATTTTTTCGGTTATATGTAGTGCACATTCAAATTAATAATTTTAATGTCCCACGATTGTCCGCATTGCTCTCTGACAAAAGTCAAAACACATAAAGTAGGCTTTTTTGCCAAAATAAATTAATTACTGCAGAATGATGGTCCTGAAAATATAATTATGGATTTCGAAAAAGCAGCGCATAAAGGATTTCTGGTATCGATTCCTGGGTCCAATTTGTCATTCTGCCTGTTTCATTTAGGACAAAATGTGCACATTTATCTTGTCCAAGAAGGATTTAAATGCAGATACCACGAAGATGATAGTTTTAGTCTAAAAATGGGCTGTTTTGTTGCCCTTGCCTTCCTGCCGGTTGATGTTGTTATAGACGGAAATGAACAACTTGTAGATGATGATGTTATTCCACAATCAATTGTATCCTATTTTGGAAATAATGACACTGGACCACCTAGAGGAAGAGGACAAAGGAGGCGACGCCTTGAACCTCCTTTTCCATTAAATAAATGAAACGGCTGGGATCGATGTTTGTTGGGGGTTGCCCGTACTACAAATAATTTAGAAGCCTTCCACAGCGCTCCGAAACACAGTGAATATTAGCCATCCAAATATTTGGAAACTCATTGATGTGCTTAAATGTGAGGAAAGGTTTGCCAGTGCCAAACTGCAGAAATTTATCCGAAGGGAAGAACCAACCCAAAAGAAAAAGTACAGAGATATGAACCCGCGTATAAATGTTCACGGAAAAATATGATTCAAGCCAAAATATTAATTTTCTAAAAGCAATTGCTCAGTCTTAAATTTTGAGTTTTAATGTCCATAATGATCACTTGTTTCTTGATTTGAACGTTTTTAAATGTGGATATTTTTAAATACAGATATTTGTTTTTTCCATTTTCCTATCATCTCGACGAATTGACTGACGATGAATTGACTTGACGACGCAAAGACCAACGACGACTTGTCCGGGGACAAATTAACCGACGACGAATCTAATTGCCGGGGAAGAATTGACCGGACACCCCAAAAAGTTAAGAGCTGTGATGTTTGAATGAAATATTTGAAATTAATTGCATAATTGACTATTTTATGGTTTAACCCCAGTATATTATCAGAAATCAATCAATGATTTCTTAGAGAGAGAGAGAGAGAGAGAGAGAGAGAGAGAGAGAGAGAGAGAGAGAGAGAGAGAGAGAGAGGGGTGGGGTGGGGGTGGGGGTGACGGTCTAATTCAACATCATCAGATATCGCTAGAACATAACAGCAGGATAGACAATATCCTCCTTCACAAGTGATGGAAAAGCGAGAACCCCGCGTACCCATGAGGCTCTGTATATCGGCTACTGTCAACATCCTAAAGCAGTGGTTCTCAACCTTTTTATTACCACGCGCCCTCTAAGAGCTGGTCCTTCCCTCCACGGCCCCCTTGCATCTATGAGTAAAATTCCCTCCCAGATTAGGAGGAAAATAAAAAAAAAGAGAAAGAGAAGGAGTTTCGAGGGACAGGGAGGGAGGTAAATAATTACAAAATAATGGTAAGCCTAGCGAGTCTAACTAGAATGGTAGACTATAGGAAACTGACATTAAGAGGCGATGCTTTTTCATTTTTTTCATAAACTTCTGGATATTAGTTCCTCACTCTTGTTAAGAAAATAACGGATATAATTCTATAATTTTTTAATTTTCCCTAAGCCTCGCGCCTCCCCTGGAAATTGCTGACGCCCCCCTAGGGGGGAGCGGCCCCCTGGTCGAGAACCACTGTCCTAAAGAGATATTCGCTCTTCTATTCTCTGTTGAGTGTCATATGCAGAGACTCGATTTATTTCGTAAGTGCAAAATCTGATTTACTGAATAAAGGCTTTTTCTCTTAATGTTTTGATGCATTCGACCCACTTTGCTTAATATGTTGTTTTTTATTGCTATCATATCAAAACAATAAGTTCTGGAAGCTTGCAAATGAAAAGTTACACGAGTTTTGCGAGTTGCCAGTTAGTACATTTAGATATGAATAATTTGAAATCCGATATATCAATTTGCGGACTATTGTACATGATTTTAATTTCATTGGTATGTCAAATCTATATTCTCTTTGCGCCTAATACTCAATAGAATAGAAAAATATTACATTTATGTATCATTTTCTTTGACGTGAATTGAGCCAACAGTAATATTACCCTTACCGGAGGATTTGATTAATATCTATTTACCTTTCGACAGACTAGGTCTAGTGATTTCCTCTTCACTGGGATATTTAAAAGTGACTATAAACAAGTAATTTGCCGAAGTGTCTTCGGCGCAATCGAGTTTTCTGTACAGCGTTTAATGCTGTATAAGTCGCCGCCCATGAAACTTTCAGCCACGGCTCGGTGGTGGCCTGTCATATAGCGTTGCCAGACGCACGATCATGGCTAACTGGAACCTTAAACAAAATAAAAACTACTGATGCTAGAGGGCTGCAATTTGGTATGGTTGATGATTGGAGGGTGGAAGATCAACAAGCAATTTGCAGCCCTCTAGCCTCGGTAGTTTTTAAGATCTGAGGGCGGACAGAAAAAGTGGGGACGGACGAACGAAGCCATCACAATAGTTTTCTTTTACAGAAAACTAAAAGCGAACGTCACCCTTCACTTCGCTCTTTTTACCCATAGCCTCCCCTGCCCCCGCCTCTTTGCCGCCGCTGCTTCCAACCTGTCTCATTCCTTTCCACAGCCTTGCTCTCAGAACGCTCTTGTGCTCTTTGGACTGGTTACATTAATTACGATACTAACCAATCTTCCCACCACTTTCTAAGGATTCACTCCTCCAGGATCAAATTCAGAAGTGCTTTTGTGCTGAAAGTGATGAAAGTCGATGGGAAGTAAGATCCTTGTCTTGTGAAAATGACGGTTTCCATTTGCTCTTCATAACTCTGATCATTAAGTTTCTTTTACCATTGCTGTGTGAAGCCCTTCTGCTTGCTTACATTGCGTGTGACCTTTCTTTGTCTGACTGACCTTCTTAACACATCCATTTCAGGTAATTTACCCATTTGGCTATTTCCCTCCTGCTTTTTGTGCTAATACGACTGGCAATTGCTCCATAGAGCGTCCATGACGTAGAGTGGCGGTCACCCTGTCGGGCGTGTGGCCTCGGGTGGCCATGTTGAAAGGTATAAGTCCAGCTCATAGTAGTACTATACTTTATTACTATTATATATTATTTTTATTTTTTTACTATTATTATATCTTATTAATATTACTATTGATATTATTATTCTTGTTGTTAATATTATGAATATTATTATTATTATTATTATTATTATTATTATTATTATTATTATTATTATTATTATTATTATTATTATTATTATTATATTACTTGACCCAATTTCACAGAAAAATTACCTTACAAAAACAGGTTGGCCTACGCACTCCAACCATTGTGGTCAAGGCCTAAGCATCTGCTCTTTGATCTAAGTAATGTCTAGCATATACGGTTCCTGTAAATTACAGGACTTTCTTTGCATACAGGCACTAAACACTAACTAAACATTAATGTACAATAACTAAACACTAACACTTACTATACACTTACACTCACTTTCTATACACTCAAACTCACTAAACACACACTCTATACCACTAAACACTCACCGAATACTCAACACTCACTAGGCACTCACTATACACTAAACATTCACCAAGTACTCACTATACACTAAACACTAACTAAATATTCACTAAGCACTCACTATACACTAAAGAATCACTAAACCCTAAACAGTCATTAAACACTAAATACTCACTAAAGCCTAAATGCTCATAAACCCCTAAACACTCAATAAACACTAAACAGTCACTGAAGATTGACTAATCACTCATTAAACACTCGCTAAACACTTATACACTAAATATTCAATAAACACTAACATTCACAAAACATTCGCTAAACTCTAAACACTCACTAAACAGTCACTAAATACTTACACAATACACATTCACTAAACACTAACACTCACTAAACCTAAACACTCCCTAAACACTTACACACTAAACATTCACTAAACCCAAAACACTCACTATACATTCACCGAATACTTGCACATTAACATTCACTGAACACTAACATTCACAAAATATTCACTAAACCCTAAACACTCATTAAATATTCACTGAATACTTACACACTAAACATTCACTAAACAATCACTAAACCCTAAACACTCAATAAACACTTACACACCAAACACTCACTAAACATTCACTGAATAATTACACACTAAACATTCACTAACATTCACGAAACACTAAACATTCACTAAACAGCTACTCGCTAAACATTCACTAAACCCTCAACACCCAATAAACATTTACTATACAATTACTCATTAAACAATCAGGATAAAAAAAATTCACAATTGCACTAAGTCCCTGCTCAATTTGCGTGGTTACCAGACCTTTCAAGATGGCCGCAAGGCTCTGGGCTTTTCTTCTCCCTTAACCTGTAAATGATTACCATTCTATGATGATTTCTAGACTTAAATCATTTTCGTCGTTTACTTTAAAGAAAAAAAATATTTTATTCCCAAAAGTCAGCTTGTGTTGACTAATGAAACATCAGTAAACAGTTCCGAAATAAATGAAATTCAATCAAAATATTGCAATAACACAACAAAATAGCGTTGCTTGTAAAATGTGTAATCTGAAGGCGAACTCCTGGGTTATCAGTCAGCCTTACTACCTCGCATGAATAAAACTCCGTTAGTGGAAGGGGAAATTATTAGAAATCTAAATTTGTTTTTCTAGAAAATGCTTTTACGCAAAGCGTAAGGTAATAGTTTCATTTCATTGAAGAGGAAACAGATTACTCAGAAGAAAGCCACATTCCAATTCCTAAAATGGCTACATTCGTTTTAGCTTCTTAGTCCTGAAGACCAGCAAGTTCACATTTAGAATTCTGAAGCCTCAGTATAATCCTGAGGATAGCACGAGATAAATGTGATAACAATTTGAACTGAAAAGGAAAAGTTCAAGATTTCATGCCTACAAAAGATTAAGTAAGAGAAAACAAATTTTGTGAATGAACTGCATTATTCAAATTAAAAAAAAAAGTGCTATACACGCATTTCAAGAATTAAAACTATGAACAGAAAGAAAGGAAAAAGAAAACATCGACATATACATGAATCAATGTATAAACATAGATTTTATAAATAAAAAGCAAGATTAGTAATAAAGAAATCATTTAGAATTTTACCTCTCAGAAATATGGTAAAAATGATATACTTGAAGTAAATAAATAAGAAATATATGATTTTGGCAAGGAAGCAACAGAAAAATTGCTCTGAACAACTTGAAGTACAGTATAAGCTTTCCATTTGGATGTGAAGACACAGACATATGAGCAAACAGGTAGCATCTTGCTTTGAATTTTAAAATTTCGAATTAAAAGTATCATCTTTTTCATTTAGGCTTTAAAGCCGTGAAAACATTGAATAGTTTTGGTGGATGTAGAAAACTTGCTGAGAGAGAGAGAGAGAGAGAGAGAGAGAGAGAGAGAGAGAGAGAGAGAGAGAGAGAGAGAGAGAGAGAGAGAGAGAGAGAGAGATGACCTGTAACACTGACACCGATTACTAGTAAAGTAAAACGGGTACACAAAAGACTAAAATTCATACATGGAAACTGTTTGATATTAATCTGTTTTAATCGAGTCATTCATCTTGAGGATCCTAGTAAATAACCTGAGATCAAAATATATCCCACATTTGCACCGGAAGCAGTTTTTATGTTTAACTGGGGAAATTTATGGTTAAGATTTCAGAAAAGAATGATTTTTATCGCTTTGTCACCCAAGCCAAACCGATTGAAGCGTAATAAAAGTACATAATCTGCTACTGTGCTTTATGAGTAACGTGACGAGATGTTAATGACTGATTCTATTATTTCTTTACATTATCCAGTAAATTAATACATCACTTGATCATTATAGCATCGGAAAATGAAGGCCGATTCCAAATTAAGAATTGAAACATGTCGGAAACTCCCATTTGAAAAGCACGTGCACTTTTGGACCATTCGTATGCTTCTGTAAATCCGGATGTTTACGACTTGTTAATCCAAAAGGGTGGAAAAAGCTTTGGCGTCCTTTCTTGGTCGATTCGTATGCTTCCCGGGACAACGACCGTTTACGACGTGCCAGTGAGAGAGGGAGGAATCGCTCGACATTCGAAGGCAGTCCATTAGGGGCGACTCTGCTGCAAGGATCAGGGAAATCTTTCACAGAGCCCGATACTCCGTGAAAGGGAGATGGCGGAGGTGTTTTTGAATGAACGGGAAGAGAAACTTCCAATATTTTTTCCTATACTTTGTGGTTACACCAAGAAATTTAGTGATTATAATAGTAATTATAATGGTTTTATAGGTTATTTTTCTCAAGCCAAGAGCAAATTATCCATGTGAAAAGAAGTGATGCTAGGTATGGGGGAAAGCGCCCAACAGAGACAGAAGAATAAAAAACATAATGAAACAAAAGTTACGTCTTTTTTTTTCATAAATGACGTCAACCCGAGTCCAGAGAACATTTTGCCTAAAAGATAAAAAGGTAGTCGGGAAAGGAGAGGTTGGGGGGAGTGGGAAGGGGTGAAGGAGATGGGGGTTGACTGTGAAAACTCCGGTAGCTGTGGAGTTCCTTCGCAACACCCATCGACCTCACGCATCGTCTCCACCAATTGTAATTCTCAATAAGGGGAAATAATAGTTATTTTCTAACTTTTCTGATTGACTGATACTTCTAGACTAGCGTCACAACAATTATGGTCTTCAACTTCGTCCTCTTTCTTGTGGATAAGCGTAAAGGAGGAAAAGGGGTATATGACCACACTGTTATGAAACTTCGTAATTTCTTATGACTTTTGCAGATGTATAGTTTTATTACTAGGATAAGCTGTAGCAAGAGTGCTGCTTCATATCATATTAACTTTGCTTTCTTTCAAGCTCCCTTCCACTCTTTTCCTTATCTCCTTTTCTTTTTTCCATTCACACCTGTACCAGGTGAGTGCGTCAAGTTGCCGATTCCTTAGGAATTATGAAACATGACATTCGAGAAAATCCACTTTTTTTATGATTATGATAGATCACTTCAACTCGGGAATTGTCCATGGTAGTGTGAAACTGACTAGCATCGACATTCGCTCTCTGCACGAATTTTCATGAAAATTCAAGGTAAGGAATTAGTTGCTCAAGTTTTCTCTCCAGAGATTGTAGGCAAAAAACCGGACAAACAGCTAACTGGAGAATAGTTTGTCACCAAGTTTCCCTTTTTTATAAAAATAGCGGGTACCGTTCTTTACACTCGTCTTTTGTTGTTTGAAATGAAAAAAATTATAGGAAATTATGCAGTCTGTTCATGGTAAGATCAAAGCATTTAATAAAAAATAACGATTCATCCCTCAAAATCAGTATTGGTGACCATGAGATGAAGTGATCTTCCGCGATTGAGGATGCATATGATAAAAGGATATAGAGATAGAAAACAATAAAATTACAACTAAAGTTACTCTTTCTCCCCCTCCCTAAAACCATGACTAATGGTTCAATAGATTACAAAAAAAAAAAAAAAAAAAAAAACCGGTTGGGAGAAAATTCCAGCTGAAGAGAAAACTGTCAAAATTGGCACCGTTAAAGGAGGTAGAGCCTGTCGTGTATAAGGGTCGTGGTTACATTAAGTTGCTAGCTAGCAAAATCCTTTAAGTATAATCCTGTGGAAAGTCTGAGATATATCAGTGTTTTTCCTTTGAAACTGCTACATACATCTTACTATATAGATTCTACCTTAGTTGGGGAATCAGTCGCGATATTTCATTCGGAGTCCTATGAATTATTCAGCAAAGTGGAGTGAATTTTAATCTCTGGGAAAATAATATAGAAATTCCTCACCATACTCTCTCTCTCTCTCTCTCTCTCTCTCTCTCTCTCTCTCTCTCTCTCTCTCTCTCTCTCTCCAGCCTTAAAATCTACTCTGCGGGAATCGCCATGAATGCAGACTAGGTCTGGTGACCTATCCAGTCATTCGCGTAATTATGGGTCTGCAAATTTAACCGAGAAATATCTTCCTTTACTCCATTCTCCTTCCTCCTACACCCACTTCTGTAAATCTTTTCAACCGCCTTACCCTTAGCATCTACCACTACTCTATCACCCTTTAATCTTTTTATTTCTTTAATGACCAAGACATTATAGATTACACTCGACAACTTTTTTGGGGGCCTTTTATAGAAGATAAGAAACGGGAAAAGAGAGATTACAGTATACTTTTAACCTTTTAGGGACTACTTTCCAATAAGACTCAGGGACTTTCTCTTTTAGTCCTTTGGATACTTCTCGTAATCCTTTAGTTTTTATATTACTTCGGTAATTTACGCACTGACTTCTTTTTAAATCTTTTAATTATTATATTTATTTAATTAATTGGAGATTGCCCTTTTGACCCCATCCTTTTAGGTATCCCTTAATCCTTTTATTCTTTTAATCTACTCTTTACATTTAAAATCCTTAATACTGTAATCTTTTAAACCCTGGTTGACAGTCATCCTCTTTACATCCTTTTGTAGCTTCTTTCCATTTCAATCTTGTGGAGAAAATCATTCTTCTTTCGTCGTTTGAAGACTCCATTTTTTCAAGTCTTTGAAGGCTGTCTTTCTTTAACCCTTTTTATCCTCTCTTCATATTTATTGCTCCTGGATTTCTCTCGCCAATTCATCTTTGTGAAGGGGCCATCTCCTTCACTCACTTGGAAAATTCCCCTCTTATTCAATCCTTTGGCGACTTCCTTCTTTAATCCTGAGTGGACTGTCCTTTGTTCCCTTGAGGGTTTTAAGTCTCTTTTACGCCAGAGGACATCCCGTCTCCTTAAGGGTTTGAGAACTTCCCTTCTTTAATCCTTTAGTAAGTTTCTTTAATTTCTTAAGGATTTCCACTCTTTTGTCAGGAGTTACTTAACCATTCTCAACTGCTTTCCTGGTTAACTACCCATAACAACCTTGCTGCTAATGTAAGCCCTTCACAAAACAAAAATTTCAAAAAACTGGGCGAGATTCAAGTTCAGATTGTATTCGGAAGTAATAGCATGTCGTAACATCCTACTTTTATCCGGAACTGATATCATCCACCTCTAGTTGAGTGACTGGAGAAGATATGCAGGTGATCATCATTAAAAAGAATTACGAATTTCAGAGCTACTAATATGAATGACGAAATTTGGTAACGATCTCAGTCGTCTGAAGGTGAATCATGTTTACATATACATGATATCGTGATAAAGATACATGTACATATTTACCCTTACTATCCAAAATATGCCACGTGCTCTATCGCCTTGAAATTTAAAACTCTAGAAAAGTGATATAATTGCGGGTACTTGTGGAAAAGAAGAATTTTTATGACTCTTACGTTAGTAAATTTATACTGCAATAATGATAAAGATTTTATTGGTAATTCTTATTATATCAGAAGAGAACTCATTTGACCTAAACATCAGCTTAACTGACATTAGAAACACTGAGACCGAGTAAACATAATGATCAGGGAACACAGGGCTTTTACGACCTAATAGTCCAAGAGTGAGGAGAGCACCTAGCATTCTTTCTTGTTCCATTCCTAAGCCTCTTAAAACCAAGGC
>NC_089744.1:11985000-12042500 GCF_040412425.1 Macrobrachium rosenbergii
ATAATTATGGATCTGCAAATATAACTTAAAAATATCTCTCTTTAATCCATTGAATTCTCCTTCCTCTTGCACCTACTTCTGCAAATGCTTTCGGCATCCTTTCCCTACCCTCAGCATCTCCCAGTACTGTTACCCTTTCATTTTTTTATTTCTTTAATGACCAAGACATTATAGGATGCTCTCGATAACTTTTTGGGGACATTTTCTAGAAGGTAAGAAAAGGAAGAAAAGAGATTATCCTCTACTTTTAATCCTTTGGAGACTACTTTCCTATATTCCCCAGGGACTATTCTCTTTTAATACTTTGGATATTTCTCTGCCCATTTAATTGTTTTGCGACTGCATCTCTCCTTCAATCCTTTGAGAACTCCCTTCTTTAATAACTTAGTGGCCTCCCTTCTCTATTGATTAACTGGGGATTTCTTTTCTTCAATCTTTCTATCTTAATGCTTTGTTTTTTCATGTCACTTTAATAATTTACCCACAGTCTTCATTTCAAATTTTTTTGTTTCTGCCTTCATATAATTAACTGGAGACTGACCCTCCGGACTCAGTCTTTTCAAGCATCCCTTAATTATTCTATTCCTTTTATCCACCCTTCATAGTTATTACTCTTAATACTACTATTTATTATTCCCAGGTGGACATTCCTCTTCCCTTTAAACTTTTGCAAAGTGTTTGCCCTTTGAAACGTAAGGTGAACACTATTATCCTTTAGGTGTTAAAGACTTTCCATTTTTTTTTTTTTTAATTCTTCGAAGACTGTCCTCCTTTAACCCTTTATGTCTCTCTTCACATTTCGTTATTCTGGGACTTCTCTCGCAATTTAATCTTCGCGAAGAGTCCTTCTCCTTTACTCCTTTGGTAGTTCACCTCTAATTTAATTGTTTGGCGACATCCTCCCCCTTTATTCCTGAGTGGACTGATCTTTCATCCCTTGGGGACTTTCCACCTCTTTAAAGCCAATGAGGTTATCCCTTCTCCTTTAAGTGTTTGGGAACTTCCATTTTTTAATCCTTTGAGAAGTTTCTGCTCTCAGTTTCTTGGCGATTATCATTCCATTGACTCAGAAGTTACCTAACCTGCCTTTGTATTTAATCGACACTTTTCCTCGTTAACCTCTCCATAACAAACTTCACAAAACCACTGTTCTGAAAAACTGGGTGAGATTCAAGTTCAGGTTGTGTTTGGAAGTAATGACATGTCATAACCTCCTACTTAAAGGAGAGAGAGAAAAAAAAAAACTAATCTAGAACTGATGTCATTCACCTCTAACATAAATGAAAATATTAGGCTCGAGTGACTCAAGAACTTGGTTAGGCGATCGTTTTACAAAAAACTTAGTTGTTCGGCTACTAATACGAATTACGACATATGGGAACATTATGCCACGTGTGCTATCGCCTTGTAATCTAAAACTCAGGAAAAGTGATATAATTACGTGTAAATGCAGAAAAGAATAATTATTATGACTATGACGGCAGTAAATTTTATATTGCAAGATGATAGCGATTTTAGTAACAACTCTTCCTGTATCAGGACTGAACCCATCTGACGAAAACAGCAGCTTAAATGAACTTGGAAACACCAAGACCGAGTGAACGCAATTATAAGAGCCGAAACTACGAGTGATATTTTGAGCAATTCGATGAATCGGGAAACACAAGGCTTTGTTGACCTAATACCTGTAGTCCAAGCATGAGGAGAGGGCATGAGCCTCTTGAAACCAAGGCCGTTTACAGCCGTGTTTTTAGGAGAGGAACCAAACGTCCTCGAAACGACAGTCTATAAGAGCCGAGGATCATGGTGATCGTCCATAGGTTCTCGAATTCCATTCAAGGAAGGAATTGCGCCTAGACCATCAGCCCTGGCCTCTTGTAAGGCTTTTCTTATGGAACAGATCAACTGTTGAATCGCAAGCTTGGTTGCTAGTCATTCTTTCTCTGTCTCCTTTGTTCTTGGATATATCAAATTTTAACGATGATTTTGTCAAGTTTTTTTTTTTTCCTACGCCAATTAATCTTCCTATCACCTGGTCGAGTTTGTTATGTTTTCCTTTCTCTTCTCATTTGAAAGTGGGAGAACGTTAATTTTTCTGGTAAACTTTTACTTAATGAAATTAAATGATACACATTGTACAGTATTACTGATAAATATAAGCTAACCACAACAACTCACAACATCTGTCAAAAGGGCTAATTTTTCTTTTTTTTTTTTAGCAAATTATTTCCTAAGTTTCAGCAGCGAAATTAGTAGTTTCTGGGAAATAGACTTCCATAGGACCATTCCATTTGGTAGACGGGGATTCTTTTTTCTATCACTTACAGATATTGTTTCTTAAAGGAATCCAAGATATTGGGAAGGATGGTTTCTTCCTTCTTGTTCAGGGATTGATATTCTTCCAGAAATTTGTTTCTCTGAATATCTGTCGAATCGAATGCATATCCAATATCCACCATGAAGATACATTGAACAAGACTTGTCAAAATTATTTTTTTCTGAAAGATCATGATGGATACTATTCTTTCACTGATTACCTAAAATCACTACTGTATGTTGGTTTTCGGGACACCAGTTTCAACCAGTCCTCCATAAGATTTTAAATCTTTCTCCTCCAGACATTCTTAATTCTCTTTGTCAAGAAGGATTGTTTCCAAAATTTTAAAGTATATGGGGTTTATTATACAATAGATTTCTGCTAGCTTTTCCTGATATTATCTTAGGTTCTGAGATGATGGATCAGGGATTTTTTTTTTGTCGACACATATGAAAGGAATACGTACACACAAGCATACTTATAAAATTATACGTGAATATTTCTTTGTGGTTTATCTTCTTAATGTATGAACTTTACAGGGTATGCCATGTTTTCATAAAACACACTGCAAGTAAAATTAGGGACACGGCACCAGACGAAGAAAGTGTGAATGTTTTCTGCTGATCTGAAAGCAGCATAATGTAAAGAAAATAGTTATCACTTAGTTATGTACTTGTGCTAGTATACATCACAATTATTTTGGTGAACTCTAATGTTTTCTTTTAAATTATCATAACCATTATTATTAATCAATGTATATCCATCTATCTATCTATCTATCTATCTATCTATCTATCTATATATATATATATATATATATATATATATATATATATATATATATATATATATATATATATATATGTACACACACACACACACATATATATATATATATATATATATATATATATGTACACACACACACACATATATATATATATGTATATATGTATATATATATATGCTTTTGGGGCAAAGTTTTTCTTGTATGCACATTTCGTTGAATTCGATGGCCTTTTGGTTGTTGACCAACATTTTATTAATTTCACAATTCTTTATGAATCTTCTACGTTCTTCCAAATGTAGTTGATGGATAAAGAAACGAAGATTAACTCTGTTCCCTTTACTGGGAACACAGCGCCACAGCTGTTCCGTCATTTGTCGTGACGTCTTGAAAGTGTACTACGTTATCTGTTGTTTTTGATTGAGCTGGCTTTATGCCAGCAGGGGCTCTTGCTCATAAAGCAGCCCGTAAGACACTATCTTTGCCATCTGTTGTTTTATTATATGATGAGGACGGAATTGTAGCGTCCATAAACATTAACAATACATTTAAATACAATACAATAAAATAAACTATATAAAAAAACTATTTTAACAGAATTTAAGGACTCCCAGTCCCATCCTAATAATGGAGCCATCCACCAACACTACGGCAATCATCACAACCGAAAACAGACCACTCAGGAACTATTAAACAAAAATAAACAACTCAGATAATGGCATCAACACTTCTTGAATCGTCTCTCTCTCTCTCTCTCTCTCTCTCTCTCTCTCTCTCTCTCTCTCTCTCTCCCTCTCAGTCCTCTCTTCTCTCTCCCTCAATCCCCACCCCTCAGTCCCTATTTAAATTTTCATTTTGTTCCCAAACAACCAGAACACGTGGTTTTTCCCATTAGATTCACCTCAAAAAGTTTGTTTATTTAAATCTTTTCTTTTGTTCCCAAACGGTTAAAAACCAGAATCTTATTGGTATTTTGTATTTTAATGTTTATTAAATTCACCGCATCATGTAATAAAACAAAAAGTCAAAGATTTCTTTATCCATCAAATACATTTGGAAGAACACTAAAAGGTTTAGTAAGTATTGTGAAACTAATAAAAGTTGATCAACAACCATATCTCTAAAGACCTTGGAATTGGAACAGAGTTAATCGTCGTTTCTTTATCCATCAACTACATTTGGAAGAATAGGTTTATAATATATATATATATATATATATATATATATATATATATATATATATATATATATATATATATATATATAAAATAGAGAGAGAGAGAGAGAGAGAGAGAGATTTGTCAGTATATGAAAATCTTTAAATTATGTTTTTGAGGTTATTATTAATGGGAATAAGAATTTTAATCCAATCGGTTTGTTTCATGCTAATTTTGGAGCTACAATAAACGTGGTATGAGAATGATAAAGCTCATAATACAGTTTTACTAATGAAAACTCACAGCTGACCTGATACACCTACATTAGATTTCTGGACCGTAATGCTTTAGAACGAAAGAGTCTCCTTTGCAAATAAATATAAAGCTTTCCTAAAAGTCCATAAGTCACGAGTTACAATCTATAAAATTTTCTGGCAATAACATCGGTACCAATATTTCCCCTCTTTTTTAGTTTTCTGCAAAAGAAAACTATTGTACCGGTTTTGTCTGTCCGTTCGCACTTTTTTCTGTCCGCCCTCAGATCTTAAAAACTACTGAGGCTAGAGGGCTGCAAATTGGTTTGTTGATCGTCCACCCTCCAATCACCGAGCATACCAAATGACAGCTCTCTAGCCTCTGTAGTTTTTATTTTATTTAAGGTTCAAGTTAGCCATGATCGTGCGTCTGGCAACGCTATAGGGCAGGCCGCCACCGGGCCATGGTTAAAGTTTCATAAGCAGCGACTCACACAAAATTATACCGAGAGACCACCGAAAGATAGGTCTGTTTTCGGTGGCCTTGATTATGCACTGTAGCGGCTGTACAGAACGCTCGATTGCGCCCTTCGGCGCATATTTTACTTGTTTACTGTGTTTCTACACCGCGCTCATTACACACACACGCACACACAATAACAGTATCATACAGCATATGTCAAAAGTCACGAAAATTGTAGATGAGATGAAAGCCAGACCCCTGGGCTATCTCTGACGAATAGCCTTTAAACAAAAATGACAATCAATTATTTGATTCTAGTGAACCTGATAATCAGTTGCCTTTCCTAGTAGGCATAAATATTTCACGTTGCAATGGGAGGTTTCTCAGTTAATTCTAGAAAAAAAGACGTACACTGGTTTGGGTCATAACTTTCCCAGTAACTGCTCTAAGACATTTAAGTTAAATTCAGTTGAGACACTTTAATTCAGAACTTATCCCCTGTATTTAGATCGACACAATTTCCTAAATAAATCGCCATTTCTTGAATCTAAAAAAAAAAACTGTTTTCCTTACCTCTTTGACAAAATTGTTAAAAAGAATTTAAACAATATTTATCAGTTCTAAGGAATTTACTGTATTTTTCATCACCACGTGACTAAAATGCATCTTTTAGATGTGAACTCGCGGTAGCTCTAAGCACCGTGTACCCTTAAGTTAATTTTAAGTGTGTTTACAAAACCCTTCAACAAAAGGCAGACTTTTCGGGTTCAAAGACACCCTTCCGGAATTGATGAGCTCTTTCGTCGTTTATAGATATATTGGTACGAAATGTAATTTTGTAGGGTCAAGTCCGCATCAATTCCCATAGAAGTGTCAGATCTCGTGCTGGTTGCATTTTAAAATCAAAAGAATTTTCAGTCAGTAGGAACTATTCATTTAAACTTATGTAAAACTGATATTCTGTACAGAAATCTAACAATACGTACTTTCTCAAACTACCGATTGCCTTTCGCTCCTTCTTTAGAATCTCTTTACATCAAGAAATGTCGCCTTCCTTAAACAACCAAACTACTTCCACACCATTACACATAGCCTAAATGCCTATTATTCACATCTCCCTCTCTTTCTCTCACTCTCCCTGTTTTTCTTGCACTGTCTTTCAGTATTCTTTTCGAATTCTTATCAGTTTCCAGCCATACTCTTAACACTTTTTTGTATTGCGCGCTTGTTCATTTGTGTATTTTTCTAAATAGCTTATAGTTTAAATTTACTTCGTTTTAATAACGCTACATACTTCTTATTTACTTTTAGCTTAACGGCTGTTGTATTCTGTAACTAAACACCCTTTAGACATTAGCTATTCAAACACGTTTCCTGAGATTGTGCATTTTAGATATACACGAAAACACTACAGTAGGTACTAGCATGTTATACATATAGTGTTTCGTGCATATCTAAAATGGCTGATATTGCTCAATGCGTTTCAGAGTTATTTTGTCACGTACACACACACATCCATTTATACACACATATATACTGTATATATATATACATATATATAAATGGATGTGTGTGTGTACGTGACAGAATAACTCTGAAATGTAATATATATAAATGGATGGATGGATGGATGTGTGTGTGTGTGTGTGTGTGTGTGTGTGTGTGTGTGTGTGTGTGTGTGTGTGTGTGACAGTATGACTCTGAAACGAAGTTCAGCCCTGATAGGAAGAGGGGTGAGGAGGGGTGGGAAGGGGGTGATGTAAAAATAACTGAAAACGACAGAAATTAGTATCTAATCCATAGTTTTTGAGGACGCTGAAATGAATAGTGAGACTCCCGAGACCCTTTAAGTCAAAGTTCAGTCCTGATAGGAAGGGGGGAGTGAAAAGGGGTGGGAAGGGGGTGACATGCAAAAATAACCGAAAATGACAGATATTAGTGTCTAATCCATAATTTTCAAGATTGCTGAGATGAATAGTGACACTCTTGATGCCCTTTAAGTCCAAGTTCAGCCCCGATAGGAAGTGGGGTGAGGAATGGTAGGAAGGGGGTGACATAAAAATAACAGAAAATGACAGACATTAGTGTCTAATCCATAGTTTTCGAGGTCGCTGAGATGAACAGTGACACTCCCAATGCCCTTTAAGTACAAGTTCAGCCATGATAGGAAGGAAGGGTGAGAAGTGGGTGGAAGGGGGTGACATAAAAATAACTGGAAATGACAGATATTACTGTCTAATCCATAGTTTTTGAGGTTGCTGAAATGAATAGTGACACTCCCGATGCCGTTTACGCCCAAGCTCAGCCCTGATAGGAAGTGGGGTGGGAAGGGGGATGACATGTAAAAATAACCGAAAATGACAGCCATTGCCAACCGGGGTTCTGCAGAACCCTAGCCTCAGTAGTTTTTTTTATTTAAGGTTAAAGTCAGCCATAATCGTTCTTCTGGCACCACTATAGGTATCAACAATACAGGCCACCACCGGACCGTGCCTGAGTTTCATGAGCCGCAGCTAAGAGTTTCATTGGGTCTTGGCTGAAACTTTCATACAATATCATACGCTGTACAGAAAACTCGATTGCGCCGAAGAAACTTCGACGCAATTTTCACTTGTTATTAACTTGTAGACGACCAACATGTGACCGGCTGTGAAGAGAGAGAGAGAGAGAGAGAGAGAGAGAGAGAGAGAGAGAGAGAGAGAGGAGAGAGAGAAATGGGGGTTGAGTGAGGAAAGGTGAAATACCGATATATCCTATCAGGATCTCGTCATCGAATTAATAAACATGTTCTCAATTTTATAAGCAGGCGTCAAGGAACGCTATTAGTCGAATCCTGTTGGTTGCCAGATGGAAGGGAATTACAGAATTCTCGTGGTGTACATCTCCACACCAGAGATGAAGGCTACCATTAAGGTTGAGAAGACAAACATGAAGAGTTGAGAGAAGCAGATGAATAGAGAATGGAACATAGCTCGTTATTTACCATACATGGAAAAATTATATATATATATATATATATATATATATATATATATATATATATATATATATATATATATATATATATATAGTCTTTGATGAACTATGTGCTGGCCTGCCTGAAAGGCATATCCGGTGCAGGTGCATTTATGTTGGTGCTGGAGGTTTCCACTGTTAGATACAGCCAAGGCCAATACAAAGAGGTCAATCGAACAGAGGATTATCCCTGAGTCACCCTTCTGGGCTCATCATGCTCGCCTCAGTTCGCCCCAGCCCGTTCCCCATTTGATAAAAGTTGTCAGAAATAACTTAATTGATTGAGGCTTTTATTTCGGCAGCGATTTCATTTCTGACACAAGCGTTCGTGAACTGTTGGCAAAATCTAGTACAAAATATTGGCTGGCCTACGAAATTAATGAACTCCATCTATCTGTTAATGGACAGCACAGGCAGCATGTGCAATTATTATCGTCATCTTGTGCAAGTGCTTTAAGGTATCTGGGAAGTAGAGGTCTGTTGGAATCCAATAACTGGCAAGCTACCTCTGATTCTATCTCAATGATAAACGACTGGTTTGATATAATGAATTCAAACAACATGTATGGCGATATACCAGCGAGAAATGGTTTTGGGATTAATAAGAATTTCAAATAAATACTTTGGAAAAGGTCATAAATATAACGACTTCTTTAAAAGTAAAATCACAGAAAACAATATGTCTGGACAAATTTCAAAAGGCATAATTCTTTCTAGAAAGTCTGTTATTGGTCTTTCTAATATGGCTTAAGATGTTTTTAATGTAGATTACAACATGACGCAAAAGTTGAATCAAGACTGCCTAGAGCATCTGTTCGGTTGCATAAGGCAAATGAAGGGCACGTACGATCACCCTAATGCTGTTGGATTTAAGTTTAGGCTTAGGTCTTTGATTCTGGGAAAAGATGTAAAAATAATTAGTGAAAAAATAGACAGCATTGCAAAGAGCAACAATTACATGTTGACAAATGAGTCTGCATGCAATTCAAAATACAGTGAAGGTAGAGGATTGGCACTAGAAACATACTTGACCAGCTCATTGTTTAAAGATATGCCCAACAGAAGACAAACAATAAGATTCTGGATAAAGAAAACGAAAAAATGGCTGCCACTGTAATTGAAGATGAAGCTCTTAAATATATAGGTGGTTATAATGTCAAAAAGTTTTCTACAAAATATCCACAATTAGGAGAAAAAGATGAAAGTGTGAAAATACAAATGAATCGTGGATTGGGATGGTAAACAGAGGTGAGCTGTATATGCCATCAGAGGAATTTTCTTCTCAATTAATTGTATTCCGAGAAGTCTTCAACACATTTCACGGTTCATCACTTTTAGAAAGGAAAGCATGCAGAAAAACTCTTGTTGCTGAATTGCACCGATCAGGAGTAAACGTCCCTGAAGAGATTATTGAATTCTCTGCAAAGATCTCTATATATTTTAGACTAAGGCACTTAAATAATACTATTAAAATGAAGAAGAGAAAGACAAAAACTGAAAACGATCGGGGAGATGCAAGAAAAAAATTAAAGTTAAACATTTAGATGTGAGTGTAAATTCTTTATACATTTTAAGACCTTCAATCAAGTAATTGTTGTAAAATAAATGAAGGTTATTTCTGTTTGTATTCAAGTGTGTAGAAATTATTTTCATTAACAAAAATTACAACTACAACCGTGTTTCCTTCAATACTCGCTTCTTAATTCACACTGCTGTACTAAGGCTACTGTAATATTACTTTATCAACAAAATTGCTTGGGAATTCTCGGAATTTTCTGATAAAGGAGGTATCAGATTAAATAGTCAAGAGCAAGAATTACTCATAGGGAAATAACAATGATGCCTTAATCTACAAGGCCGCGGCCCACCAGTGAATCACCAGTTGTGGCCGGCACGACGTCACAGTGAGAGAGAGGAGGGAAGGTGACAGTTCTCTCCGTCTGACCTCTTTGTATTGACCTTGGATACACCGGGTATCTGACGCATTCATTTGTGCCTTCTGATCACAGCCAAGATGCGAGGAGGCAACGTGACAGATTGATAGAAGCATCGTGATCTTTCAAGCATTGAACCGGTGTCGTCACGCTTCTGGGGAGGGATTATTAAGGGAGTGTGTGCATGTGTGCACTCTCTAATGGTATATTATGAGAGGAACATAAAATGGCTAGGGACTTCAATTTGTGGCTGGGTGTGATTCACTCTTTGTGCAGTGTTAGTGGATAAGAACAGCCACTGTGAGATTGGTTATTTGCGGCCATAAGAAGAATTCTGTGTTCATCCTGTGAGGACGAATATTTTGGAAGTGGTGCTCCTTTAACATACTATGTGACATTTATTTTGGTCTAGAATAGTTATGACCTTTTTATTTTGTTTGGTTACCAGGTTGTTAGTCACTAGTACTGGCTGGTCTAGAATCATTAATTCGATTGATAGTGAGTCTAAATTTCTTCTAGTTATGATTTCCATTTTTAGGGGGTGTGAGTCACTCCATTTCATGACCATAGCTTTTGCTGAAATATTTTTGTTAAATTTGCAAATAAGGTCTAGTTTTGTATCTCGGCGTTTTATTCCAATAGGCCTTTGTCTGAGGAGTCAACGAGAGAGAAGGAATGAGCTGACCCAATGCTAGGCCATCGCTACCAGAGAATCTTAGGGATGTAAGATGATATGATGCTGTTCTTAAAACAGATCCAGTAAGAGATTATGACCCTAATTGACCTTGTAGGGTCATAACATTATATATATATATATATATATATATATATATATATATATATATATATATATATATATATATATATATATATATATATATATATATATATATATATATATACACACACACAAGTTCAGCAGCGTTTTCAATCATACCCAAACAGGAATATTTTAAGGAACGAAAAATTTTCAATAATGATTAAATTTCACTGGGGATATTTAATTACAATACATGATTTTGAGAACTGAACAATTATTTCTTACTAAATACTTATTCACTAGAAACCTCTTGTAACAAAAGACCTAAAGTGACTGACAAAATCAACCAAGAAAGTAACACTGAACCATAATTAAAAAAATAATTAATACTCACTTGGTTACAATGATATAAATTATCAACATACGCTTATCAAATATTTCTTCTTACACAATAAATATTTGTAAAAATGAGGTTATTCAAGGCATATTACAAATTACTTAGAATTCGTCATACATACATACAAATATACATACATACATATGTATATATATATATTATATATATACATACATATATATATATATATATATATATATATACATACATACATATATACATAAATGGTTCTAAAAGTTAGAAAATGTGTATTCGCTACCAAACAGCATTTTTCATTTTCCGAAAGGCCACTTGAAAGAAAGAAAAACGATTTGTGTTTGCTTTGCCGCAAAGAAACCGAAATAAAAATTATTTCACATCTGAGTGACATAGCTTCCTAGATTTTTGTAAAATGTCTCGATATAAAATATTTCTAAACAGCGTTTGCTTTGCACTTTTAGTTTTAACTATTTTCTTTTTATTCTGAACAACACAGAAGCAGCAAAGTTTTTGGTTATTTCCAATAGTAGACATTACTCCTTAATAAGACTGAATGAATATTATGTATAAGCATGATCTTTTATACAAATGTGTGCTACTTACATTTTAGCATTGGAATATTCAGTGTATATATTTCATCTGCATGTGATCATTTTTTGACAAAGAGAATACAAATTTACATGATTATGCATCTAACTGACGGGCGAGAGCTCGAACACGCACGCACGTTATACACACACACACACACACACATATATATATATATATATATATATATATATATATATATATATATATATATATATATATATATATATATATGTATATGTATATATATATATGTATATATATATATATATATATATATATATATATATATATATATATATATATATATATATATAATAACTCATAAGATATTCGCTCCTGGTGAGATTAAGTTTATTAATAAACAGGACAGCGAGAAGACCGGAATTAAATTTTTCTATTTATTTACACCAACGTTTCGGGAATCCTTTCCCATCTTCAGGGCTATAAACAGAATTAATTTTTACAATGTTAAAAAGTATGCTAAAATAAGCTAATAATTCCAAGAAATCTAGTTTTGTAATATAACTTTCGTAAAGTTAAAAGTGAAAAAAAAAATTACAAAGGAACTATAAGCTAAAAGTAAATTAAAACTATACATGATTCAATGAAATAACAGATAAAATGCATAAAAAATAAATCAATGAAAAAGGAAAGGGTTTTGTCCGACTTAAGAGGTTTTGCTGTTAACTGAAGGAGAACAGAATAGCCAAAGATGATGTCAGAGAGAAACAAAAAAAGGGAAGAGAGAGAGATGTGAGTAATAGGCAGTTAGGCAATATGTAATGGTGTGGAAGTAGTTTGGTTGTTTAACCTCTCAACAGTAAGTCCGACAAAAATCCTTTCCTTTTTTATTTATTTATTTTTTGTTTGCATTTTTTATCTGTTATTTCATTGAATTATGTATAGTTTTAATTTACTTTTAGTCTAAAGTCGCTTTGTAGTTTTTTTTTTTTTTTTACTTTTAATTTAACGAATGTTATATTACAAAACTAGATTTCTTATAATTATTAACTTATTTTAGCATATTTTTTAATATTGTAAAAACTAATCCTGTATATAGCCCTGAAGATGGGAAAGGATTCCCGAAACGTTAGTGTAAATAAAAAGAAGAAATGATTTCCGGTCTTCTCGTTGTCCTGTTTATTATATATATATATATATATATATATATATATATATATATATATATATATATATATATATATATATATATATATATATATATATATATATATATATATATATATATATATATATATATGTATATATATATATATATATATATATATATATATATATATATATATATATATATATATATATATATATATGTAATACAAAACGAACCCTTGAAAACACACACAATATATATGTATATGTATGTAAATACACATACATTTATGAATTTTTATCACATCACCATGATTTATATACACATTAAGCTACAAATGTCACTTAATATCCAATTCGCACTACTTCGGGAATATCACTGAAGGGGAATTACATGTGATGAATGGACTGGTACCTAAGTGATTCGAACATTCGACAGTACCCTCCATCGACTGGAAGTCGCTGGAGGGTAATGTCAAGTGCTCGGGTCACTTGGTACCAATCCACTTATCACATATAATTCATCTTTGTTGATATTCCCGCATAGCGCGAATTGGGTATTAGCAACATTTGTAGCTTAATCTATGTATATATAAATGGATGCATGTATGTGTGTGTGTGGGTGCGTGTAAAAGTTCCAGCATAACTCTGAAAAGCATTGAGCAATTTCAACCAAACTTGGTATACATATGACTTACTATCTGGAAAAGAAGACTGCGGGGGTAAGACATCACTAGCACCAAAGGGCACCAAAGTGGTTCGGGGTGGGGAGGGCTTCCCTTAAATGGGGCTGGTTCTGCCCACAGACTTAGTGACTAAATAAACTCTACAAATTTATCATACCTCATTTTGGTACATAAATGACTTACTATCTGGAAAGAATACTGTGGGGGTAAGACATCACTGGCACCAAGCAGGTGGGGGTGGGAAGGGGGTGACATGTAAAAATAGCCGAAAAAAACAGATATTAGGGTCCAATCCATAGTTTTCGAGGTCACTGAGATGAATGTGACACTCCTGGGCCTTTTAAGTCCAAGTTCAGCCCCTACAGGAGGGGGTGAGAAGGGGTGAAAAATAAAATGTAAAAAATGACAGTTACTAGTGTCTAATCTACAGTGTTTGAGGTCGCTGAGATGAATAATAACACTCTCAATGCCCTTTAAGTTCAAGTTCAGCCCTGATAGGAATGGAGAGAGAGAGAGAGAGAGAGAGAGAGAGAGAGAGAGAGAGAGAGAGAGAGAGAGAGAGAGAGAGAGTTTATCGGCTGTCATTCAGTTTTCCCAGGCAGTGCAGGGTTATCAGTGAGTGTCATATATATATATATATATATATATATATATATATATATATATATATATATATATATATATATATATATATATATATATATATATACACAAGGGAGTAATCTGACACTGTAATACTTTCAGATACATCGAATCAATATCTCATTTCATATTTTGACTGCTTATTGGAATATAAGTCTGAGGCTTCGACATTTTACCAGCTCATTGTCACAGAAGAAAGCTGAGTAAACATAAAATGGAGTATTTATGTGACGTGGATGGATCTAGTAAAATGTACGGGTTAGAACAGATGCTACCTGCGCTAAGAGAAAATGGTGGGACTGCCACGAGAGACCTGGCCGGCAAAGTGCCCGGCTAGACTATTAGATAAAGGCAGGGGAAGAGGGCAGTCAACGAACGTTATGAGAAGGAAAGCCTCTACATAGACATCGGACGGCGGTTTCATTTTTATCTTCTACATCTCATTCATAGAAAGGGAGAGAGGTGGCCTACTGATGTCGAATTGAATATGCCAGTCTTAGTAGTCCTAACTCCAAAAATTGGATCTAGAACGAAGGAAAGGAATTTCAGAATAACTACTGATTGATTATGAGGAATTTCCCGGCATTACAGCAAAAAGTACCTTTTAAATGCGCCGTAGGTATTTTAAATTATGATGAATAAAAAAACTTATCACACGCCTGTAAGTGAGCATTTGCAGTCAGAATGGATTCACACCTCTGAGCTGGGTATTAGTCTACGCAAATGAAGTTTTTCTAAGCTTAGACTGGCGATATTGGATACCCTTGCATAGCCAAAACCATGAAGAAAGGCAGTACGTGAGTAAGATTAAAAAGAATGACTCTTGCCTTGAAAGACGTAACATGGATAAAACTGTTGATGACTTCCAGCATAAAAATAATCAGCAAATAATAGTTCACTTAAGCACACAAAGGCCTGGTTTGAAACCCTTTAAAACCACGATCCATTTCAACATTTGGGGCCTAAACCAATATTGTTACTCAAGGGTACATGAAGCTAATCTTCCTTCGACGACTCAAGCGTCAAGGTAGCTACGAGGCAGATAATATAAAACAACGGTTCACTTTATAGTAAAATTATAATTTTGTTCAAATACAATCATGTTTTCATTTTTTTTCTTCATTTAGACCGCCTTAAAGTCTTGTAATCAATAGTTTATTAAAAATTGTTTTTTAAATTAGCATTTAGCGGTTAGAAAAAACTTCAGTATTCAATGTGGGAAAGGAGGGGCGGTATTGCCACAAAAAATGAGGGTTTTTTTCTATATGGAGAAGGTTTTTAAAAAAACTAATGAACAAATTAAAGGGGAGGCTCAAAGACGATCTTCGCGTATGCACAAAAGTTGATAAGACTTCAGTCAAATAACTAATCATAAAATGGCATAAAAATTACTTTAGTGTATTTTAGATGGATATCTAAGGCTCAAGAAATAGTAAAACATACAGATAAATCAGTATAGTAACTTAGACAAAATTGAACGTGACATTTTTGCAATGCCTTCTGCCTTGTACCTTCAAATTCCATCCACCATTGTAGTTGTGAGGTGACTGGACGGGGTGTAAAGCAAACCGTTTCAGATTCCTGCGTGCCAAAAGATGTCACAGTTATTACGTCATCAAAGTTTCCCAACCACAAAATCATATGGGTCACCTCAATACTGTCTCGTGCCTGTGAGGAGCAGAAAACCTAAGCAAAATGGAGGGTAAAAGTCCCCACGACCAGGTGAGATTTGTTGACGTTTTAGCAGATATAGAAGGACGGGCTTAGTTCACGCTACAGTGGTTCGTACCGGGATATTTTCCGGTATAGGGGTAAATGGTGATTTGCCTTCGGTGGATTATTGATCACCATTTCTAGATGGGTACTAAAACGTGACCCTTCTGCCTCACATGGTAGCTGACAAACAAGTTCCCAAGGGGGAACAGTAAAAGAGAGAACTAGGCAAAGGAAAAAAAAGGGAATACACAAATTAGGGTGAGGGATAGAGGGAATACCGATGATTCTCTGCAGCACTAATAAGTTTAACAAAAAGCTCCTGTCATTCCTTCTCATCCCCAAATGGACGAACGCTTATCCCCACCAAGCTAGCGCAGGAGATGGCGGAGAGTTTGAGGGTGGTTTACTTTTCTAGTATTTGAGGAAAATCCTTGCTTCAAGAAGATAAAAAATAGGAGGTTGTTAGGAGGATTGTGCAAGTGAAAGGGGAAAGACTACTAGTTAAAAATATATAATTTTTTCTGATTTTGTTTAATTCGATTGTCACTATTCTCAGGTTTTATGAAAGGAAATGGAAGGACGGTGAGGCGAATATACTTAACATAATAGGCAGACGAAAGATGGAAAAAAAAGTCAATAGGAAAAGTTCCCACCATTCACCTCTCTTTCCCTTTTGGCTGACCGTTCTTCTTCACTTATTTCAGTGAATAAGACGAGCAAGACAGATTTCATATAAAACAGGTTTTATTCGATAAGGAATTTCCAAAGATCCTTTAGTCTTTCTTCCTGCTTCCCTTTAGAATCATGTCTTTCGTTTATTAAAAAAGAGATAAAAGACAAAGTGGAAATAATGAATAATTATTAAAACAATTAAATATGCTCTCCTACAAGAAATAAAAAAACAGTAGAACAGATTAATGTATGAAAGCTCTTTACATTGACGAATAAATAAATAAGTAAATACTACACAAAGTTATTGAAATTCCAGTCCGCGTTCGTTCTACTTCCAGAGCATCCATGGGAATCACCTCGGCGGGAAGAGATGCAAACGAAGACAGACGCTGACTCATTGGAAGACGGAATTCCCTTCCATCATCCAGTCGCTTAGTGAAATCTTCCAGGATGGAGGAGACTTTCCAGCGAGGGAGAAGGAGAAAATGAAGACGCCATTATTTTTAAGGAAAATGCAGATCTTTTTCGCCAGAAGGAATAGTAAGTATTGTTCGGAATCAGGATGTCTAAAAAACAAGTTCTTTTTTATTAGCTGGAAATTTCTTAGAAGAGCTGAAATACTCTTCACATCCTATAATCTTTATAGGGAATCTTTTGGAGCAATTGGCTTTGACTAACGCCCAAATAAGCCAGGATAAAAGGTGTATTTAAAACAGTACTAAAACTATTAATTTCAGAGAGAGAGAGAGAGAGAGAGAGAGAGAGAGAGAGAGAATGTGCATATTATATGTATATATATATATATATATATATATATATATATATATATATATATATATATATATATATATATATATATATATATATAAAATCAAGAAAGTGTTGACTTGTAGCAAGCCGGATACGTAGGACAAACAGGATGACGAAAAGGAGGTGAGACAAGCGGAGAAGTCTCACTAGAAGAACAGACTCAAGTATCTTCAACGCAATTGTAGTAATTGCAATCGGGTGATAATTGCCAGGGTCAGCTGCATCCTTTAACTTAGTTTCTTATTAATGGTAGTAAGTGAACTAAGAGTAGGGAGTCTGGGAGAAACTGGTGAGTTATGCACGCATTGAAAGAGCAGCTAGCAAAATGTAAATTATCGGATGGTTTTAACATTAAAGTACTGTTACTCTGAAACAGGAATTTTTTAAGGAAATATGAGTAAATTATCATAATTATTAAAACACAATAAATCATAAGCTACTATGATTCTAGAACAGGAACTGTTAAAAATATGGGAAAGGCATCGTAAATACTAAAATACAATAACTTTAAGTGATTTCCTTAAGGTAAATCTTAAAATAATCATGCACTTAACTCTTAGTAGTCATTATTACAGTCAAAGACATGCAGTTAGTTTGCCTTGATAAGGCATTACAATGAAGTATACATGGTCTTCGGTTAGGTGTTGCCATGTTACTTGAGTCGACAGCACAGTGCCAGACGTAGGACTGAGGTCAAGGGTGCCTATGGGCACAGGTTAAGTACAAATGAATGACAGACAAATGTGTAAAGTACATGGGCTTTTCAAGTCACAGACTCTGGATTTTAAATTACAAGGAGAATAAATGACAGATGCAAGATTAACTAAAAGTTATGATTAATACACCAGAATTATATTCCTCAGTCTATGAGAGTTGGCTAGGTTCATTCTTTAGCCCCAGAGGGCATTAAAAAGGCAGTCAGAGGGCGCGACCCCCTCTGGCAGGAGCATCTGCCAATGGCGATGGCAATGGCACTGTGCCAGGAGTGGGACTCATGCGATCGAGGTCTGATGGCTCTGTTATATTCAATTTAAAATGTACCATGCCTTTGTAGGCATGAAAAGAAAGTCAAAGGACTTATGGTATTCGAAGAATCTGGCAATTGCACTCTGCCATGGCAGAGTGGGAAGCAAAGTATAATCAGGAGCCATTCATAAGGCTTTTACAAGGATTCACGAATGGGCAGGATTGCCAAGAAAATATTAAATTAAGAAATTGGAAAGGAAAACAAAAGGAAAAAATTATCAAAACTATAAAAGGAAATATTACTTGAAGAAGTTAAATCACAAAGTTATAAAAAGAATAAACAAGGGAAGGAAACCGGCATCCTCCTCTGGACAGAGGTGCCAAATTCCTTCATAAGATAAATGGCACTAGTGAGAAGAGAGCTCAATGGTTCTCACTGGGCTACCTGGAATGATCTGTACCCATGACTTTTCTTCTGTGGTCCTCCTTGGTAGGGGAATCAGTGGAACCAAGTCCGAGGAAGACGTACAAGTGGCCCCTGTTCCTGCTTCTTTGGCAGCCAAAGTAGGGGCACTTGTTATAAGCTCAGCTACTAGTCGTCGCAGTTCCTTGAATTCATCAACCAGTTGAGATATGGCAGAATCCTTATTCATGGTCACGTCTGCGGAGGACTGGGAAGAAGAAGAAGAAGAGGTTGTGGTGGACGTGAGGGGCTCACAGGTCACCATGACCAGCTCAGGTACAGGTTGCGAGGCTACATCTTTGGGTGAGCTTCTGAATATTGCAATATAATATGGTACCCACACTACCAAAAGGATATTGCACAAATAGAGAGTGTACAAAGGTCCTTCACAGCTAGAATAGAAGAAGTTAAGGACCTTGACTACTGGGAAAGACTACAATTCTTAAATTTATATAGCCTTGATAGGAGAAGAGAATGCTACATGATAATCCAGGCATGGAAACAGATAGAAGAATTTATCGAAAACATCATGGAGCTAAAAATATCAGAAAGAGCAAGCAGAAGTAGATTAATAGTGCCCAAAACTATACCAGGAAAACTAAGGAAAGCACACAGGACATTAATCCACCACGCACCAGCGTCGATAATGTAGCGTCTATTCAATGCGCTACCAGCTCATCTGAGAAACATATCAGGAGTGAGCGTAGATGTGTTTAAGAATAAGCTCAACAAATATTTAAGATGCATCCCAGACCATCCAAGACTGGAAGATGCAAAATATACCGGAAGATGCATTAGCAATTCTCTGGTAGACATCAGAGGTGCCTCACACTGAGGGACCTGGGGCAACCCGAACGAACTGTAAGGTCACTGTAAGGTTGTTCTCTCTCTCTCTCCTGCTAAGACAGTTGCTTCAATTACATTGCCCAGCATTTTTAACATCTTATATTTCACCCCTCCTCACCCCGACTTCCTATCAGGGCTGAACTTGGATTTAAAGGGCATTGGGAGTGTCACTATTAGTCTCAGCGAGCTCGAAAACTGTGGATTAGGCACTAATACCTGTCGTTTTCGGTTATTTTTACATGCCACACCCTTCCCAACCTTTCTCATCCCCCCTTCCTATTGTGGCTGAACTTAGACTTAAAGGGCATTGAAAGTGTCACTATTCATCTCAGCAACCTCAAAAACTATGGGTTAGACACTAATATCTGTCATTTTCGGTTATTTTTACGTCACCCCCTTCCTACACACCCCCTTTGGTGTCAGTGATGTCTTACCCCTACATTGTTCTTTTCGAGATAGTAAGTCATACGTATACCAAGTTTGATTGAAATTGCTCAATGCATTTCAGAGTGTATATGGAACATACACACAGACACATTCATACATCCATTTTTATATATACAGATAGAAGATATATATATATATATATATATATATATATATATATATATATATATATATATATATAATATATAGATGTATTATATATATATATATATATATATATATATATATGTATATATAAAATTTGATGAAGATTTTATAATAATCAGGGAAAGAAGTTAGCAGGAATCCTTTTTTAACTCCTACAGTTGTGAGTCATTATAAAAAAAGATTTAGACAAAAGAATTCATCCTTCAGTACGCTATCAGAGGATAAATGTGGAGGTTGCTATTGTCTTATTTTATATCAGAAGATAGTGTCAGTGTTTGCAGATACAGATATTTATGAACTACGAAGTCACGTGGGGAAGACACATGAAAGAAGCGTTAGAGAAACCTACTTTGATTTCCTTTGGAAGGAAACAATGCTTTCATAATATTTTCGAAACGATTTTCCTTTCCTGCTCAAAGATTTTGAAAAATTCATCGGAGGACAAAACGAAAATTTTATATCGCATTTCTTTTGCAACATGTGCATAGATTCGTGTTTTTTTTATGCAGACAATTAGTGAGAGCTCAGTTGATCCACGTAACGATAACTTCAAGACAAAGTCAACAAAAACTAAAGGAAATGGTTCATATTCTGAATAAAGAGTTGGACGTTAAGATATCGGATATGAGATCGTAAAACCTGAGCGTTTCATTAGGCAGAGAATCGAGGAAGTTTGAGAGACGAGGAATTCGAGTCTTATTTTCTTTCGAAATTGCTTGAAAATTTTTTTGGCTCTGTTGCAATTCAAAGGGAAGTAAAAATGCGTAGTCGTTTTGATAGAGTACAACAAAGCTTTCAGGCGCTTTTCCCTTCGTACATCATTTGCTTAAAAAATTGTTCGTAATGATGATTATTATTATTATTATTATTATTATTATTATTATTATTATTATTATTATTATTATTATTCAAGAGAAGTAAACACTTATTCCATTGTTGGACTGCTTAGCATACTTCCTCAAGTTGGAATGGCCAAACTTAAAACAAGAAGCAAACAAAAATAACGATGAAACTAAGAACATGTGGTGAAGTACGGAAATAATTTGGAAAAATGAAATAAACACACATAAATATATATATATATATATATATATATATATATATATATAAATATAATATATATATATATATATATACATATACACACAAATTACTGGTGAACAAATAAGTTGGTAGGAAAAGGCAAAAGTATACATTTGGAAACTGTCTTTCAACTAATACTTAATTTATATGCAATGAGTTCCTTCACAACCGTCTTTCTTCTTATATAACCGTTCGGCAATTGCCCTTCAGTCTACTGAACATTTGGTCATTGATTTTTGCGTATGAAGCGTTTTTACAACTACCCCTCTTCTTATGTAACTTTATGACAACTGCCATTTAGCTTATTGTACCCTTCAGCAATTATTCTCCTGTGACGTGACCTTTTCTGAAACTTTTGTTTTTATAGCCTTTTGGAAATTGCTTTTCACCTTATTATATCCCTAGGCAATTCTGTGTCCTATCTCTTTTGCAACTACTTTTCTTTTTACGATCTCTCTGGAAACTGACCTTCAACGGTTTGCTTCTTTTACAGGTTATTCGTATGAGTGATATTCATTTTTGCAACTACCCAGCTTCTTGTGAAACTCTGGCAACTGCACTCAGAGTACTGCAACTTGATTCTTTTGTGAGCTGATACCTACTGCTAGTGTCTCTTCTTTCTGTAATTTTTTTTACAATGTCATGCAGTTTATTGCACACTGATAATCAGATATTTTTCCCCGTACGTATCTGCCTCGTTACTTCTGTTTATGATGCAACTTTTTGGCAACATAATTCCTCTTTAGTTTATTGAGCCATTTGGCAATTATTATTCTGTGCACTTACCCTTCAGAAACTTACTCTGTCCTCAAGTAAACTTTCAGTACCTGACAATTTACATACTGTATCCTATGATAATTTTTCTTATATCTACTGATACTCTTTTTTTTTTATCCATGACACCTTTTAATAATTGGTCTTCATAAGTGTTGATCCTATAGCAACTACTTTTTTTTTGTAATCCATCAGCAATTGTCATACAGCTTATTGTACACTTTCTTTACTATCCTACTATCTTTTACAAAAGACTTCATAAGCAATTTTTGGGCTAATATCCTGTTCAGCTTATGACATTTTTGATCAATAATCTGGTTGTAGAGTAACTTTTGTCAACTGCCTTTCAGTTTATTGTTCCCTCAGGCATTTATCCTTTGATGGGCAAATGTCTTTTAATTCTTTCTGCAAGTTTCATTCTTATCATGCAACATTTCGGCAGTTTCCCTCTAGTTTACTTTTTCATTTGGCATTTACAGTTCTCCTGTGTACTGAGCCTTTTTGCTGCTGACTTTCTTATGTAACCTCTTGGTAACTTGCCTTCCTACTTATCCTTCTGCACTGATCCCTTTCTAAGTTGCCTTTCTTCTAATGTAATACTTTGTTCACTTCCTGCAGGTTCTACCCTTAGACAATTATCGTTCTACGAACTGTTCGTATTTGGTAATTGCATTTTTTATATGTAACCCTTTCTGTAACTGCCTATTAACTCATTTTACGTTTGGAAATTATGCTTTTTGCAACTGCGTATCTTTTTAAGTTGCCATTTGTCAGCTGCCCTTTAGATTATTGTACCATTTGGCAATTATCTTTCTTTATACTAATCCTTTTTATGTAACTTTTTTGGTAACTTTCATTCAGTTTATCGTAGATTTTGCCAATTAACTGTTCTCCTCTTTAAATCCTTCAAACGCCTTTCTGGTGGTTTACCTCTTACACAACGGGCCTGGTTAGTGAGCCATTTGATAAATATTCTGGACTTATCGGATAAGGAAATTCACTTTAAGGATAAATTCTCTCCTAGAAGTGACTTTCCTTCCGTTTAATATTTTGAAAATACTCGTTACTGCTAATACTTCGGAAGCTTTTTTTGCTTTTTTAATATTTTGATTTGTATTCATTTGCAAAAGGGATTTCATTGTTTGACCTTTTATAACACTCATTTTATTTTCTGGCGAAAGTATTTTTCTCTGTTAATATTTGGGAGATGTCCTTGTAACTCCGCAATCATTTTGGGACTGCCCAAACAAAAAGAACTAAGAGCCATTGGAAACTACTCATGGCAGCGCCAGATTCTTCTATTAGAAGGTCTTTATGGCTCAGGATGTTTGGAAATTTGACTATTTTTCAATCGATTCGTTTATTTCTAAGGTACAAGATTCTTCCAATATGTTAATCTGAAAGACAAGAGATGAAGACTGTCCATTGAGCAAAGAATCTGAAAAACTGTCCATAGAGTCTTGAATTATATTAAAAATGGAAGCAGCCAACTTCAATCCTCAGTTGTCTTGGTTCTTGTAAATCAATTCATGTATTAAATCTCATTTATAAAAGCTATACAACTGCATTGTTATAATGTTAATTTTCATTTAAGGATCAAATAATGTAACCATTGTAGTTTTTTTTTTATATTCCAGTAGTAAAGACCACTAAATTAAATATTGTGGTTGTTTTGCTTCCAAGGACTACTTGAGGCTTCTCTCTGGCCTCTGTCTTTGACACAAGTCTTCTAAAGAGCGTCCTCGAGAAAGGGAAGAAGGGAATAGATTTTTAAAACTTTTGAGCTACTTGAAAAGTTTGTCTTTTGATCCAGGGGGGTTTCAAAAGAAAATAATTAATGGGGAAATGTATGGGGGAAATAAGGAAATGTTTGGAAAACATTAATAGAAATATAAGTTCAGGCATAGTAATATGAAATACAAAAGATTAGTTAATAGAAAAATAATTGATATTAAAAACAAAAGTGAATGGAAATAATCACCACATATTCACTTGTTTAACATAATTAAATTACTACCTCATATCGGGTTGGAACCCAAGACTCATACGATAAGCAAGGGAGCTACCAACTATGTGGGTCAGTTGGTAGCCCCTTACCTTTCATATGAGAGTCTTGAGTTCGATCCCGGTGTTAGGTAGAAATTTATAAAGGGGAATTTAGGTTCAAAGCAGTGCGGCAGCCAGTTCCCACCGAGTCAATGTCCACACCCTGTAAGTTCGAGTGCAGACTGTACGAATCCGAAGTCAACCTCAGGATTGTCTGAGTTGAAACACTAAGTTCGGTGATCAGGTTTCAGCCATCAGTCAATCACAGAGACATTACTGTAATGTGAAGGAGTTTGACACATCTCTATCAGACAAATGCCTGTAAATGAGGTTGCAGAAATCAATTTTATCCAAGTCCTTAAATAATCATAGGGAATACATTACATTTGTGTACATTTCTCAGTTTTCATCTTAATAACCAAAACATTACTTATAATGTAATGCATTATGTGTTACTGCTATGACAGTGTATCTAAAATGATGCAAAGCAATGGGAAGTCATTATTTCTAGTAGTCTGATCGCTCTTTTGGCGACGCTGTGATCTGGTTTTCATTGTTAATTTTTTAAAGATCTAAACGCTTAACCGGATTTCATTAAAGCAGGCTGGACGCTGTTCTCCTAGAATCACTGTATGCATTACTACACACCCAGTATTCTTCATATAGCGAAAATGTTGCATTCTAGCCTAAAAGAATTTAAGCAAACGTGTGAAACTGAAAATGGTTTTTCAAAATGTATAATTCCACTGGATGGTATTTAAAAGAATATCAGAACAAGTGTTCTGGAGATAGAAATTTATGATTTATACTCTTAATGATTCAAGAATATAACTGATAGACTTCCTTGTTAAGAATGTATAATATACATGGCAGATTGCAGAACTGAAGGGCTAGGTGTGGGTCTCATTACGGTTGTAGGATTATTAGGTCATTAAAATGTTTCGTTTTACCTGGTCTCCCGAAATTTACTAGGATACTAACTACTAGAGCAAAGGGGACGACTAAAAGGTACAAAGTCTAAAATAAACATTACAGCAGTTGGTGCAGTATTTTCCTTAACGGAAGGATTTTACTTTCCATGAAGTCTTTCATTTTTTCTTCACCTTAACTTTCTCTTTTTGAAGAAAAGTCAATTCACGTGTTAGCAAGTCCTCGCGTGTGTGTGTGTGAGAGAGAGAGAGAGAGAGAGAGAGAGAGAGAGAGAGAGAGAGAATTACTTACTGACTTTATATCCCAGTCTTACGTAACATCACTGGCCCACAATGCCGAAAGAAGTGTCACAATATTATAATCTAATAGCCAAGAGAGAGAGAGAGAGAGAGAGAGAGAGAGAGAGAGAGAGAGAGAGAGAGAGAGAGAGAGAGAGAGAGATAAACTAACATTTCAACAATGCAATGGTTGTCTTAGAAGTTTCTAGATCTAAGCATTTACGATGTACTGGTAGTGGGCGTAATCATGAAAATCACGTTCACAAATATCCCGCCTTAAGCTGGTTGGATTATATTTTTGGAATGTAGGAACCTAGTAGCACTTATTAGACTACCGGCGTCCCTCTTCCCTATGTGTATTATTAGTCAATTCTTAAACGATTCCAACAGTTTGTGTTGATACGATGCATAGAATACGAGGTCGTAGGAAATCGGAGGACAGGACTTTTCATAGGTCATATACCCTCTTTAGCCCTAAATGTTATATGTATTAATTTCTCTCTCTCTCTCTCTCTCTCTCTCTCTCTCTCTCTCTCTCTCTCTCTGTGTGTGTGTGTGTGTGTGTGACAATATGAATTGTAGTTTTTTTGTATGTTGTGCAAAGCAGTGACTAGCAATTTCGTAAAAAAAAAACAACTCAACGAGTTGCTCTTTTATAGTTTTAGCGCATTTCAAACGTACTAACGAGAAAGTTAACGCACTTCATTAAGGAAAAAGAGATAATAGGTTTTAGGCATTTGAAAGTTAAATTTATAACCTGAAAAAGTAACACCATCAGCACTGCAAAGATCAAGTCATGGAGTTTTCAACATGTAACGTTACTTTGAAAACTGAAGCTTTTCTCAGTTCTGTTCTGGCAGGTGCAATCCGTTCTCGGTAATTCTACAGGATAGGTCAGCATGGTGATTTATGATTTTAGCATAAAGACCAAGGATATGACCATTAATGCTTCTGTTCATGCTCATAAAAATGAGGAAACTCCTAAAAACTACCAAAAAGGTCTATTACGCATCAAATAATGCCCCCTATAGATATCAAAGGAAATTTGGGCTTTGAAAAATTAAAATAAAATTGTAATAATTCCAGTGGTATTAGCGGAGGAAGATCTTCATGTGGGATGTAAGTTGCAGCACATTGACAGCCTTTGGGGATAATCCTCCAGTCTCAAAATTACTAGATTTTCAACTTTCGCGGACTTTTTACATCTCACTGATTAACTTCGCAGGAGACATGAAATTCCGCATTTAATCTCAAAACTAATGGACAGGCAGAAGTAAGTACTGGTCTGATTGATGAGAACAGACAAAAGGAACAGAAAATCTCTGTTCCTTTTCTTTTCGTTAATTTATTTGGTCAGGTGAATATTATCAGTCTTCCGGGCTTACACAAAAGGCTGTGTATATATATAGATGTCATAGCAACCTCTGCCCTTCATCAACAGCATATAGTTCTCTGAATAATAGAACAAGTAAAGGCCTCGTTCTCCTTTACTCTTCCTGCTGTCTCTCCCCTCTTCCTTCCATTCTTTCACCCTTCCCTCAACCTTCCCACACCCCATTCATCACCTCATTCTTAACCTCTCTATCAGCCAAGAACTCTACCTTTTTTCATCACGGGTTCTATCCCACGTTTTCCTTCTGTCCTCGTTGAATTAATTGCATTTTGTGGGTACCTTCTGAGATACTGTCTTTCAGAATCAGATTAAAAAAGTCTTTCAGTTCGGAAACTGATGAGAGGGGGATGAAAAGAAAGGTTCATTTCTTACAGAAAAGAAAACTTTCCTTCCTCTCCTCTTAGATCTGAATCTCCAGCGTCTTCTTATCTATTTATGCCTTTCAACGACCTTCCTTATGATAACTAGTCTTTTTTTCGTAATGCTAGCTCTTGTCCTCCCATGTAGCAAATTCATCGGAGACTGCATTTTTCCTTACATTGTTGTTAGTGTGTTGAATGCTTTTATCACAGCACTACTGTTAAAAGAATTCCGTGGAAACTTTTCTTCGGCTTTAATTAGCCCTATAGCTAATTAATGGGTAGTGGGTTAATGTGGCTTTTCTTAGCACCATTCACTTCAGGGTGTGACGTCCCTGCCTTCACGAGTTAGGGTAAAAGAGACTCTTTAGCCTTGGCAGGCAACTCTTTTAGGAGAAGGACACTCTGAAATCAATCCATTGAGTAGAAGGGACTCTAGCCTTGGTAGGCAACCCTTCTATGAGAGGGTTACTCTGATTACAAACCTTGTTCTCCAACCTTGGACTGTGCCATAGCCATTGTACTGTGGCCTTCCAAGGTTTTGGCTTTGAGTTCCCTTGCCTGAGGGTATAATCAAGCATTTATCCTCTTTTTCGTTCACTTTCCCGTTTTTTCGAAAAGTGTGCAAGACAGGCTGATGAAAAGTTGCTTGGGGGATTACCAAGAAAGTGCCTTCGTCTTTACCTAATCTTTTCCTTCTGAGTGTTTTATTTCTAAATCCATCCTGACTGTCCTCCCCCCGTTGTTGTGGCAAACCTGGAGGATTTATTTTGCCTTACAAGGTGTGCCAGCCCACCTTGTCGACCAGTTGCACTGGCGTTTTTTTCAATGACGTATAGTGATGTTTATTTATACTCTCAACAGAACTTTTGTCAATAATGTAAATATGGTTGCTGTTGATAGTATTGTTGTTTACTGTTCTGCTGATTTTTACAATGTTACTGTTGTTATGAGTCTATTTATTAGTTTTTATAATGATTTTATGTTGTGAATTTTAATTCTTTCGGGAGACACTGAACTCAACCCTGGGCCTGTTGCTCATTATAGTAAGAAAAATTGTCAAGTATTTTACTCAAATATTCGGGGTTTAAGGTCAAATTTAGTGCTGCTTTCAATTTAGTAAATCACAAGGCACTTATTTATAAACTTCAGAATCTTGGAGTGGGTGGATATGTTTTAGGATTACTTGAAGATTTTCTTACAGGTAGGCTGCAGCAAGTTGCTGTGGACGGGATCTGGAGTTCCACAAGGCAGTATTCTTGGTCCACTGTTATTTTTAGTGTATACAAGTGATATGGTTGTTGGCTGGAAAACAAGAGTGTTCAGTATCCCGAAGATGCAACACTTGTGGGTGTAGTAAAGTCTCCACTTATGAGAAATGCAGCTGCTCTCAGCCTAAATCGGAACGTGGACCGGATTACGGAATGGTGTACTTGGTGGGCTGGCTGAATGCCAGTAAAATGAAAACACTATTGATTAGCAGATCTTGTACAGATTTCCCACCCCATCCTCCCATTCAGGTGGATGGAACTTTGCTGAATGAGTCTGGTGCCTTAACTATTCTCAGTGTAACTTTTGACTCACATCTAACTTTTGGGAAACATCTAATGGAAGTTTCAGCAAATTCCGCATGAAAGTTAGGTATTGCTTGTAAGGCCTCATATATATATATATATATATATATATATATATATATATATATATATATATATATATATATATATATATATATATATATATATATATATATATATATATATAAAGAGTGTTTTGAAATTAGAGCCCTCTGGCTCGGTGGCAGGCCCAGGTCTTGGCAATGGCTCTTTGTCCAGCCAGAGTCTACCAATCCAGCTGAAACCTATTTTATCTGGCTCTGGAGTGGAAAGCTGCGCTGAATCTGAGTTAGGCGCAGGCATAGATCCCAGGCTAGGCACTAGCTCATTTGTTGGAGGTGAAGGCAGTGCAGGTGTTGGCTCTGGTTTTTTGCCAGGCCAGAGCATATCGATCCAGCTGCAATCTAGGTCATCCAGCAGTGGTAACACTTGTGAATGTTCTCCACCATTCCTAGTGGCATTGTTATATTACTTGGGGTGTTTTCATCCATAGAAGGACTGCGGGAATAGTCCTTGTGGTGACATTCACCCACTCGAAGGTCATTCCTTCATCCTCTCTGACTTGGGCACCCTCAGGTAGTGCATGCTGCACAATTATAGGAACTTTTGCTTCTATACTGGCCAAGGGATTTACCCACCAATATGCATTTGGTGAGTAGTCTTCTGGGATAGTGACCCAGGTTTTGGCCTCCTCGAGGTTGGTCTGTAGGGAGTCAAGGAAACAGTCCTTTACGGATTTGGGAGACGTAACAGACCTACTGGGACACTGGTGGGAATTTTTGGAATGCCCACGCCCTTGGGCTGTGGGTTTGGGGCAGGAGCAGGTAGTGGGGCTGGGTCTGGAGGAGGACCCAGGTCAGGCTCAGGAAAGAGGCGAGACTTAAGGACCTGTCCTATGAGCAGCTCATAGTCTTCAGGAAGGAAACCCACTACCCCAAAAGGTATTAATTCTACTGTGTTGGGGTGTGGTCACCCTCAAAAGGACAGCAGGGATTTGTGTCCTACGCCCGTCTACACTTTCATAAATTATCATCTCATTAGGGTGGATGCGGACCTGAGCTAGTACCTGGTCTTTCTGTATGAGGGATATCGTGTTGTGGGGGTCATGGCAGGTGAGGACCCATCAACTTCCATTATAACTTCTGGGAGGTGCCACAATGATAGGCCCCTCAACTGGAGGTCCTAGGGGAAGGGCTCACCCTTCAGATGGGTGCCACTGTATTGAAAGGCACTGTCTTTAGGCTGCGCATTATAGGCACATGTAAATGAATAAAGAGCATCAGTGCAAACAATTGCACAGAATGAAAATGGCACTCTGAACTAGGCAGAGTGTATGTAAAATAAAGAAGTGAGCCTGCCTAGGCTACACTTGTAAAACAAAATAGTTCCAAAGAACTAACTATGTGGCACTCCACGGGACTGGCATGAGGGTGCAGATGGTATAAAACGTGTGGCTCGTCTACACATAAAATGAAGCAGCACTGGTAAACATACTAGATGCTAGCTACGGTACACATAATATGCATGTGGCATAGGCTAAGTACATAAAAAGATAAATAAATAAATGCACTAAGCTTGCTATGGTGTAAATGAGCACAACTATATAAATGCACTAGACACTAATAAAATTTGAGGATTAACACAATGCACGAGTCATAGCCTACAGTGAAGAAGTGTGAGTATTTGGAGCACAACGCATGGGTCAAAACCTACAAATGCCAAGGTGTAAGTACTGTAACACGCCACATGGGTCAAAGCCTACGAATGCAAGGGTGTGATTATAACACAATGCAAGGGTCAAAGCCTACAAATGCTAAGGTATGATTATATGGACTCAAAGCACGGGTCAAAGCCTACAATGCAAGGGTATGATTACTCCAACACAAAGCACGGGTCAAAAACTACGAATGCAAAGGTATAAGAATGTGAATTTGCTCAACTGCCCATGGGCATAGTGGTAACAGGAGCAGAGGTGATTCAATTAGAATAGATTTAATGAAAGGCACATTCAGTGCATCAATAGGCACCACAAGAGTGTACTGTGTTAGTAACACACAGAGTATAGCAACACAAAGTCAAAGGGCACGTAGGTGCAAAACTATAGTACAATAAGTACAAATAGATGTGGAAGGACACAAGATTTGAGTAGCAAATAAGTGCAATTAGTTTAAGAAGCCCATGGCAGTTAATGGTTTTGGCAGACTGAAAGTTTATAATGTATACATATGGGATGTAGTAGCCCAGTAAAAGAGTTGTCTGTACTTTAAATTGATAAGTTAGCAACACAAGGGGTGGGGTAGACTAAGCAATTAGTCTGAGAATATAAAATTCTATAAAGGACTGCTTATTAAAATCAATATAACACCTACTCCCCTCTGATGGGCTAAATAATCTAGCGGGGTGGAAAGTAATATCTAACACCTCAAGTAATATTTAAGAAAACAGACCCTATACCCTCTCTCTTTCGAAGCCCAGCGATTCTAATATAACACGATGACAACCGTTCCCTAGAGAATTGTGTATGCCTATCCCATTAAAATTGAAAGCAAAATATGATTAGCATGCATGAATTTATGTTACCTAACTCCTATCAATGAGGAAATTTTGCCTTCTTGGCCAAAGCTTGTGAAAATGGTTATGTTATACAGCAAAATTTGCGTTTTTTATGAAATAATGCTCGTCCGAACAATCCATCCTAGCAAATCAATGCTAACTTTGCAAGCATGCACCCTATTTAACATTATAGCATGCAAAAACAGCCTAACACTGCAGCAACACGTAAAAAACGTGGCTCAGTGAAATTCTGAAATATCTCTCGCTGAAACTGTATAGGGTTTGGACACAAAATCAAGCTCTAGCCGTTGGCTTTCTACCAAACAAACACGGGCTAAAACAAATTTGACCTTTGTTTATGTGAACACATGCTTGCCTAAAATGGGCTAACTTTCCTACTAAACTGCGCAGTGAAACTAATTTAACTTTACAAATCAAAGCAGAGCATGCATTAGTCACAAAATAACACTTTAATCAATGTAAATGTGTACGAAATCTTGAAAATTCCTAAAGTTACGATGCGCCAAGGTTTGCTAACCTGAGAGGCGCAGATTTTAAGTGCTTCTTATCGCTCATGACTGGAATCTCAGCTCATGCTTTTGCGTTTTTAATTTACGTATGTGTTTCTACTTGGGGAATTTCTAAGAATATCAATCTTATGCAAGGTCACCAATGTTACCCTCCAGCCTTGGCCAAGCAACGGAATGCTATAAAATGGCTGAAAGTAATAAAAAAAAAACTGAGAGGAATATGGAAAGAAGATTGCTAACCTCTGGTACTGGTTTTAGTCAAGTTACTGCAAGGTGTAATTATACTTAGTTAATTATTAATTACATTTACTCAGCAATTAATAACAAGAGTTTACAAACTGATACTAGGCACATGTGAATAATAATAAATAAGCTGATTATAAGGATCCTGGATGTGTCCAGAAAGCGAATGCAAGGGAGAGCTGAGAGTTTCCTGGGTCACTCATGATAAAGGCATCCCTCTGGAAGAGAGAGGTGTCGAATTAACCATGGGATTGGCGAGAATTGAAGCCCCAATACCATGCACTTTTGGGGACATTGTTAATAAGGATACCCTAATTAACAATGTCCCAAAAATGACACAGCCAATCGAAACTCACACATATCACACTGTTCACAAATTGGAATTAGACTAGCATGCAAATGATGGGTGGCAGGCTGAGAAAAGGATTGGCTAGACTGGAAACAAAGGGCTGGTTTACTGATGAATGGAGAGAGAGATACACGTGGTGAAACATGGTAGATACTTGGAGGGGTTCGTTAAAAGTCGAGATATGTATCAGTACGTGGAAAGACAGGCCGCCAAAATACTAGAGTTCATCCGAGGCTTACTGTAGCATCCAAAGGCGCTAACCAGTTATCCTGAATTGGGACACAACATGTGGAGCAAGGATTGACAGTTCTTTTTAAAATGCAAATCGAGAAGTATACGTCTGTTTGCTAGCAAGGCCAATAACCATCTGAGAGTGAATCCGGGCGCGCAAGGGTGACGCCGAGGCAGGAGTACCTTGGGGTCCAATATAGTCAGCGCATCACGTAGGGCTCCCCATCTTTGTAGCGGCTATCCCATGGTAACCTGGAAAACAAGAGACATTTGGTGGCAGAGGAGGACATACAGGGAGGGAAAAAAAAATGAGAGGAGTATATACTATTTGTCCTTCGTTTGCATGGGGGCGGCCATTTTATGAGCAGTGGTTAACCCTGCACATAAAAGTGCGTTCCTGCCTCTTTAATAATTCGGGAACTGCATATCTTCTGCTCGTTTTCTTCAGTTTTTGGGTGGTTAATTTTTTTTTGAGAAGTGCAGTTCCTCTGCTCTTATTCATTATTCCTTTGGGCAATGGATTTCTTCTCTTTTTCCATACTTGGAGACTGTTGTTGTTCTGTTTCTTTAATCCTTTAAGAGCTGAATTACTGTGCTTTTTCTTTATTTTTTTGGGGTGATTGAATTCCTTTTTACGGTTGTAACCCTTATGGAATCCATTTCCTCAGTGTTATATGATTAATCCTTTGGGGACTCTACTTCCTCTGCCCTACCCCGTTAAACTTTTGGTGACTGGCTTTCTTCTGTACTGTTTTGCTCATTTGGTGATGGCATTTCCCGTTATTCGTATTTAACTTGTTTTAGGAGCGCATATCTCCTGCCATTTATATCTAATCCTCCGGGGACTGCATTTCTTCAGCTTTTTATTTCAACACAACGGGGCGACATTCTTTTGCACCCTATTGCCCTTTGTTTGGGACTGCGTTACTCCTGGCCTTTTTCTTCAACACCTCGCGGACTGCATTACCTCTGACCTTTTCAGTTAGTAACTTGAACTGCAGTTCTGTCCATTTTGTTTAACTGTGTGGGACTTCATTTCTTAACCCCAATTTCATTAGTTCTTTGGAGACTGCAGTTTTTTCTGTCTTTTCTATTAATTCCTTGTTTCTACATTTCTTCTGTCCTTTTCTTTAATTATTATACTGCATTGTATTTACTTCCCGGTTTTCTTTCAGTCTTTTGGGAAATCCTTTATTGAGATGAGTTTCTTCTGTCATTTTCTTAATCCTTTGACGACTGCATCAATGTGCCGTTTTCCTTAATTCATTGGAACACAATTCGTCTGCCCTATTTTTTTCAAAATTGGGGTTTACATTTCTTCTGCTCTTTTTCCTTATTCCTCTGAGGACTCTCTTTATTCTGTCATTTCTTTAACCCTTCTGCTCTCTTTTTTGGATTCTTTGACACTGCACTTATTCTTCACTTTGCCTTTAGTCCATTAGGACAGGTCTTTGTTCCTTTGGAAAATGCAAAACTACATTATGTCATTAAACCTTTTGGAAATGCATTTCTGCTGCCCCTTTCCTTTGCCCTTAGTTTTGATATTTCCTCTGCCTTTTTTGCCTGATGCTTTTTGGGGGCTAGATTTCTTACTGTCAATTACTTTGATCCTTTGGGACTCCATCGCTTCTATTTTTTTTATTTTTAATCCTTTAGGAAATCTTCATTTCGTCTGTACTATTTCCTCCGTCCTTTTGGGAGTGCATTTCTTCAGCCCTCTCTCTTTAATCTTTTCTAAACTTCATTACCCTTACCCCAGTCCTTTCCGACTGCACTTCCCATTTTTACTTCTTTCTTCTTTAGTCAGTGCATTTCCTCAGTACTTTTCTTTAACCCTTTTGGACAGTATCTCCTGTGCCATTTTCTTTAATAATTTTGCTGATGAATTTATTCCGCCCTCTTTCTATAACCTTGAAGCGAATGAATCTAACTGCACATCATCTCACCTATTTCTTTAAACCCTTGGGAATGCATTTTTTCCGTTTTTTTTCTGTAACCCCCTGGGGCTGCGTTTCATATCATTGTTGATTTTAATGTTTATTCGTCAGTATTTCTTCTGATTTTAATATTTAATCATATGAGGTCTGCATTCCTTCTGCCCTTTTACATTAATTCTTAAAGGAACAAATGTATTTTATTTCTTGCTCTTTCTCTGTAAACCTTCAGGAATTACAGGTTTGCCTTTTCACCCTTTGTGAATGTACCCTATTTCTCATATAATTTGGGAACTGTGTTTTTCTGTTCTCCTTTAATCAATAGTCATTATATTTATCCTGCCTTTTTCCTGAATATTTAAGTCCCTATTTCTTATATATTTCTTGTATTGTTTCTTTAACTATTTTGTTATGCCTGTTTTTCTTAACCCTTTGGGATCTGCATTTGGTGTGTCTTTTTTCACGTGTGTCCTTTCTTCAGCTCTATATTCTTAATCACTTTGGAGCAGCACTGATTCTACACAAGTTTCTGTTTCCTTGGCATCTGTATTTCTTCTGATCGGTTTTAGCAATCCCATGTAGATTACATTTATTCAAGTCTTTCCTGTTAATCCTTTGAAACTGAATTTCTTTCGTCCTTTTCCTTCGATCTTGACACAATTTTTTTGGGAGCGCATTTCTTCAGCCCATTTCTTTCCTCCATTGGGAACAGCATCTCAACTACCCTATCCCATCACCCACTGGGAACTCTATTGCTTCTTCCATTTTTTCTTCATTCAATTGGGAGTTGCACTTCACTGCATTTCATTTAACCTTCCCCTTTATTAATTTGGGAACTTCAGTACCTCAGCCCTTTTGCAACCTTTTGAAGGACAGAATCTGTTCTTCCCTTTATCATTAATCTTTTGTGAGCTGCATTTCTTCTACCCATTTTGTTTAATTTTTTGTGTGCTGCCTTTTTCTTGACTTCTTTGGGTACTGCATATCTTTTGCCTTTGTCCTTGGTCCTTTCGAGGCTGAATTTTTTCCGCCATTTTCTTTAATCTTTTTGGGAAATGAATTTCTCCTATCGTGATCTTTATTTCTTTTACTTCTGCATTTCCTCCACCTTTCTTACTTAGTCCATTTGGTACATTCCTTGTGGTCTTTTCCTTAATCTTTGGCTCTACTTCTCTTTTTTTTTTTTATAATCTTTTTGTGTTTATGATTTACTCTATTTTTATTATTGTGATAGCAGGTCTTTCCTCTCAACTCCTAGTAAATGGCATTGTACTTTCTTGACTTTCTGGTGAACGCCACCCTTCCTGCAATTTCCTTCATAACTATAATTTGCGTTTGAGTAACTCCTCATTTCAAGAACAGAAATTACCCCACATTTACTTTCACGTTAATGATGAAGTAACCTTTCCACCTTTGATGTAGCGTTATAATCCTTATATGATTTCATGTTTTAATAAAACCGGAAATCCCATTAGTGCGTGCGCTACGATTCAAATGTGAAAGTAATATTAGAGATGAATGTTTAGAAATGTAAGGTCACAATCTTAATTCAAAAGGACCGACATCTACACTTGCGAATTTTGAATGAGGCGACACGATAACGCTCTTATCCTTCAAAAGGTGTGGCATGTTTACTTTAATATTTTGAATAGAGCGGCATGTTTACACTTCCCGTCCAAAAGAGGCTACATGTTTGAACTAAATTTCGAAGGAAGGACAAGTTTACGGCAAGGTTTCAGAATAAAGAATATTATGACTTCGATTTATAGTTGGAGAAAAACACGCTTACCGTAAAAAAATGTATGTGAATGATAAGTTTAATTATCACAAGGAAAATGAGAAAAAATATCAGTATTAAGAATTTTGCAATAGGTCCCTTGCTTACATTAGAATAATAATATAGGACAAGGGAAATGGGAAAAACCACAAAATAAAAAGATGAAAAACTTCGAGCATCACAATTTGAGAACAAAGAATATATTTCATCTCTCTCTTTGAACACACATTAGTCTGTGACAAGCAAACAAAACTGAAGGGGCACGGAATAGTTGCTATTTTTGGTGAATAGAGAGAGAGAGAGAGAGAGAGAGAGAGAGAGAGAGAGAGAGAGAGAGATCCTTGATACTGATTGCTTGTTATACCTAATTCAACGAAAGTAAGCAAGCCTTGAATTAAATTTCATTGCACCATTGACTGATATGGAATACAAACTATATCCTGTGGGTAAAAAAAAAATCTTGCTCTATGATAGGATTTTTTAGTTTACAATTTACGATCACTTTTTGGAGGGAAGATTAATTTCACTTGCATATTTCTACGGTAAGCATTAAACAATGAAGACATCATAGAAAACTATCACTTGCTTGTGTGCACATTAACGTAGGTACGGGAGTTAAAACATCGCATGGAAATTACAGTATTTAAAAAAAAGAAAACAGTAATGAAGTTGACTCTGAATAAACATATGCACATCAATGAATTAGTAAATGAACAAAATTCGACGCTATAACTGCATTGCCAGAGCTCACATTCCCTCTGACCTCAAACACCTCCTGGACTGCATAATGTTTACGACCTGATAATCCAACAGGGCAAGACAGTGTCTCGCGAAAAAGTGAGGGAGGGTCGATTCTTGTATTTGTCTGGACAAAGATCACTTTCCATGTCTGCAGGAGAGATGCAAACCATTCTTGAGACACTAACAATCCATCAAGGTTGAGGGATGAGGGAATCGCGTAAAGGAACCTGAATTCAGAGAGAGGTAGAGGTGTCTTGTATACATCATCCTCTTTAATTAATTAATATTTTTTTATGTAAGAAATCACCAAATTTATTAATACTTTTGTATGTAAGAAATCATCTCTCTCTCTCTCTCTCTCTCTCTCTCTCTCTCTCTCTCTCTCTCTCTCTCTCTCTCTCTCTCTCTCACATACACACACATTAATCTACCATTTTAAAGAAGCTTAACTGAAGTATTGACATCGGTATCCTTGCACGTACACTTCTTCAAGCATTTTCCCTGTCCATACAAAAGTTTTTTTGGTAACAGTCTAGCCATACTGCCTCTCAAATAGAATTTTCCCTGTCCATACAAAAATTTTTTTTAACAGTCTAGCCATACTGCCTCTCAAATAGAATTTTCCCACATAAAAAATTTTTTGGTAACAGTCTAGCCATACTGCCTCTCAAATAGAATTTTCCCTGTCCATACAAAAATTTTTTGGTAACAGTCTAGCCATACTGCCTCTCAAATAGAATTTTCCCTGTCAATACAAAAATTTTTTTGGTAACAGTCTAGCCATACTGCCTCTCAAATAGAATTTTCCCTGTCCATACAAAAATTTTTTGGTAACAGTCTAGCCATACTGCCTCTCAAATAGAATTTTCCCTGTCCATACAAAAATTTTTTTGGTAACAGTCTAGCCATACTGCCTCTCAAATAGAATTTTCCTGTCCATACAAAAGTTTTTGGTAACAGTCTAGCCATACTGCCTCTCAAATAGAATTTTCCCTGTCAATACAAAAATTTTTTGGTAACAGTCTAGCCATACTGCCTCTCAAATAGAATTTTCCCTGTCCATACAAAAATTTTTTGGTAACAGTCTAGCCATACTGCCTCTCAAATAGAATTTTCCCTGTCCATACAAAAATTTTTTTGTAACAAGCCATACTGCCTCTCAAATAGAATTTTCCCTGTCCATACAAAAAATTTTTTGGTAACAGTCTAGCCATACTGAGAATTTTCCCTGTCCATACAAAAATTTTTTGGTAACAGTCTAGCCATACTGCCTCTCAAATAGTAAATTTTCCCTGTCCATACAAAAATTCTTTTGGTAACAGTCTAGCCATACTGCCTCTCAAATAGAATTTTCCTGTCCATACAAAAATTCTTTTGGTAACAGTCTAGCCATACTGCCTCTCAAATAGAATTTTCCCTGTCCATACAAAAATTTTTTGGTAACAGTGGCAAGACAGCCATACTGCCTCTCAAATAGAATTTTCCTGTCCATACAAAAAGTAACAGAGCCATACTGCCTCTCAAATAGAATTTTCCTGGTTTTTTGGTAACAGTCTAGCCATACTGCCTCTCAAATAGAATTTTCCCTGTCCATACAAAAAGTAACAGTCTAGCCATACTGCCTCTCAAATAGAATTTTCCCTGTCCATACAAAAAATTTTTTTTTGGTAACAGTCTAGCCATACTGCCTCTCAAATAGAATTTTCCCTGTCCATACAAAAATTTTTTGGTAACAGTCTAGCCATACTGCCTCTCAAATAGAATTTTCCTGTCCATACAAAAATTTTTTGGTAACAGTCTAGCCATACTGCCTCTCAAATAGAATTTTCCTGTCCATACAAAAATTTTTTGGTAACAGTCTAGCCATACTGCCTCTCAAATAGAATTTTCCCTGTCCATACAAAAATTTTTTGGTAACAGTCTAGCCATACTGCCTCTCAAATAGAATTTTCCCTGTCCATACAAAAGTTTTTTGGTAACAGTCTAGCCATACTGCCTCTCAAATAGAATTTTCCCTGTCCATACAAAAATTTTTTGGTAACAGTCTAGCCATACTGCCTCTCAAATAGAATTTTCCTGTCCATACAAAAATTTTTTGGTAACAGTCTAGCCATACTGCCTCTCAAATTAATCCATACAAAAATTTTTTTGTAACAGAAATCAAATAGAATTTTCCCTGTCCATACAAAATTTTTTTAACAGTTAGCCATACTGCCTCTCAAATAGAATTTTCCCTGTCCATACAAAAATTTTTTGGTAACAGTCTAGCCATACTCTCTCAAATAGAATTTTCCCTGTCCATACAAAAATTTTTTTTTGGTAACAGTCTAGCCATACTGCCTCTCAAATAGAATTTTCCTGTCCATACAAAAATTTTTTGGTAACAGTCTAGCCATACTGCCTCTCAAATAGAATTTTCCCTGTCCATACAAAAATTTTTTGTAACAGTCTAGCCATACTGCCTCTCAAATAGAATTTTCCTGTCCATAAAAAGTTTTTTGGTAACAGTCTAGCCATACTGCCTCTCAAATAGAATTTTCCCTGTCCATACAAAAATTTTTTTGGTAACAGTCTAGCCATACTGCCTCTCAAATAGAATTTTCCCTGTCCATACAAAAATTTTTTTGGTAACAGTCTAGCCATACTGCCTCTCAAATAGAATTTTCCCTGTCCATACAAAAATTTTTTTGGTAACAGTCTAGCCATACTGCCTCTCAAATAGAATTTTCCTGTCCATACAAAAATTTTTTGGTAACAGTCTAGCCATACTGCCTCTCAAATAGAATTTTCCTGTCCATACAAAAGTTTTTTTGGTAACAGTCTAGCCATACTGCCTCTCAAATAGAATTTTCCCTGTCCATACAAAATTTTTTGGTAACAGTCTAGCCATACTGCCTCTCAAATAGAATTTTCCCTGTCCATACAAAAATTTTTTTGGTAACAGTCTAGCCATACTGCCTCTCAAATAGAATTTTCCTGTCCATACAAAAATTTTTTTGGTAACAGTCAACATACTGCCTCTCAAAGAATTTTCCCTGTCCATACAAAAATTTTTGGTAACAGTCTAGCCATACTGCCTCTCAAATAGAATTTTCCTGTCCATACAAAAGTTTTTTTGGTAACAGTCTAGCCATACTGCCTCTCAAATAGAATTTTCCCTGTCCATACAAAAATTTTTTGGTAACAGTCTAGCCATACTGCCTCTCAAATAGAATTTTCCTGTCCATACAAAAATTTTTTGGTAACAGTCTAGCCATACTGCCTCTCAAATAGAATTTTCCCTGTCCATACAAAATTTTTTTGGTAACAGTCTAGCCATACTGCCTCTCAAATAGAATTTTCCCTGTCCATACAAAAATTTTTTTGGTAACAGTCTAGCCATACTGCCTCTCAAATAGAATTTTCCCTGTCCATACAAAAATTTTTTGGTAACAGTCTAGCCATACTGCCTCTCAAATAGAGTAACTTGAATTACTACACCCACTTCACGTCAAAAAGGTTGAAATTCGAGGTTTAAGGAAAATATCACTGTTTTACCTGAAGCAGCCCGTTTTTGATGAAGGCCCAGTAAAATTTGTCAATTAAATTTTTTTAATACGCTCTAGCAAGGCATCAAAAATAGTACATTAACATTCAACGCATACTTGACTTTCCAGATTAACATACTGGTGCCAATATATTACCTTGGTGTAGGGAAAAAAATGTTACATTGGATGTGATGAATATTGGGCTTTCTGCGATTGCTCAAAATCCTCATCGGACTTTTGTCCTCGAGACGTTAGTTTCAATCAGGCTTCTCTAAGATTCTAATTTTCCTTCTTCTTCCAGACTTTCTCGATACTATACATACCGGAACCCCTCACTGTCGGTTTTCTGGATTCATGTGCGATATCGGAACTTTTCTGATATCAAAATATACGAAAACTTTCCGTTAGTTTTCGTCGGCTTCCTCGGGGATTCTGCCTGAAATAATCAGAGACTCTTTGTGGTTCTTGTATGAAATCTAAGCATAAATTCAAATACGTACACACGTGTGTGCAAGTGGCAGTCCTGTTTAAGCGGGTTTTTCGTGATAAAAAGCGAACATTTTTGTATTTTTCTTCTCATGAATCTCTTCTTTTGGTATTCAAAACGTGTTATCCTGAAAATTTAAATTGAAAAAGAATTTCTTAATGCCGGAGTTGGCGGTATCATCTTTAGATACTGAACAACAAAAAACTGATTATTATTATTATTAAATTATTATTATTATTATTATTATTATTATTATTAATGCTGCGAAAAAATTAGACCAACTACGAAGACTGAGGCTACTGATTCCATCCACAAGTATCGTATTCCCTTACACGCTAGAGGAATCTGATCTATCGTCGAACTGAAACTTTCTTTTCCCGACCCTGTTAACTCTTAACATTGAATAAAGATAAGATAATTTCAGTAGGGACAGCTCCCTAGTGTGATTTAGGCTCACAAAAGATCTCGGGGGAAAAAAGGGTTTGAAAATTTCTCGTCATGACAGATTATGTTCAGAAAGGGAGTGAAATTATGAAATTATGCTCTACTTTCTTTGATTATCTATCTAAATTATGAAAGTTATGCTCTTACTTTCTTTGATTATCTATCTATATATCTATCTATCTATCTATCTATCTATCTATCTATATATATATATATATATATATATATATATATATATATATATATATATATATATATATATATATATATATATATATGTATATATATATATATATATATATATATATATATATATATATATATATATGTATGTATGTATATATAAATAAATATAAAATAAATATAATATATATATATATTATATATGTATTATAAAATAAATATAAAATACATAAATATACATTATATATATATATATATATATATATATATATATATATATATATATATATATATATATATATATATATATATATAATTTATATACAGTATATATATATATATATATATACATACATACATATTGTATTAATGCTCACAATATTTTTAAAGTCTGCTTTGCGGTCACTCCATGAACAGCTGGGTTAGTAGTTTTTCTATACAATCATACCAGAATAAATGAAGCAATGAATCCTTGCATCAAATATTCACGCTCTCAGCATGCAGTCTCATTCTCCAAGACGTGGAGAGAGAGAGAGAGAGAGAGAGAGAGAGAGAGAGAGAGAGAGAGAGAGAGAGAGAGAGAGAAGGCGATATAACAAATGAATTCTATCCGGATCTCGTTATCGAATTCACAACAACGTCCTTAATCTTATAAGCGGATGTCATGGAATACCATTGTTGTAGGCGTTTCCTAATGGGTGCCAGATTACAGAGACTTATTAAATTCACCCTGTATACGTCTCCACCACTAATATGCAGATGGCCATTGTTAAGATTAATAACGAGTGCATGAGCCACTGAGGGATAGAGATTGGTATATTGTGTCAAATATCAAAGCTGAAAGGTCAGTTGCTTCAGAATTGGATAGCCTTCTCCCTCAGTTCTCAATGGAATGGAATTTGGATTCTTAAATAAATAAAGTTTCCACTAAAGTGACTAAACTTTGTTCTTTTACCAGATTACCCGTATACCAGAACTTAATATCAATACCAACCAATAAGGCCAAATTATATGAAAAAAACCCATCAGATAAAGTCTATGACGTATTAATTGCTGTCAAATGTCACCGAACGGAAGACTCCTAACCGAGGTTGGTATTTATTTCAGATTAATGGTTGAGTGTAACACAGTTTAATCTAATAAATTTAGGACAATGGTCCTGATGTATACTTGGACAAGTAGCATGAATGCTTATACATTCATGGGCACTTGTATCGATATATGCCATAGACTGCAATAACTAAATAGCCTCATATTCCTTATGCGAGTGTAACATTTTCACAGAGACAAGAACATAAACGCAAACATTTACGTAGCCTACATGCACACGCACACACGTACCTCTTTGATATGTGGTTCCAATTGGTGTTACCCTTCCGGTTCCCAAGAATATTTCGGGATGAGATAGCTAGTTCTCCCACCTAATTTGACTAGGTACCATTATAATTTACTACAATTCATATTTCAACAAACACATGCACATAGCATATATATGTATATATGTATATATATATTATATATATATATATATATATATATATATATATATATATATATATATATATAAATATATATTTATATATGTATGTATGTATATGTATGTATGTATATATATATATATATATATATATATATATATATATATATATATATATATATATATATATATATATATGAAATAAATTGTAAGTACAAATGTACAAATTAGGAATCTACACATCAGAAAAATTTCAACATAAAACTGACGAAACTTAATAACTAAGAGCAAGAGGATGCAGTTGTTTAAATACATTCTAAACTTTTTGGGAAGGAAATCTTTGAGGGTCTGAGCTAAAAACACAACAGAGGGCTGGTCGTTTAGTGAAGAATCAAATAACTTAATGATTAACGATTTCATAATGCAGAGAGAGTAGCAAATCAAATTTCTTGTAGTGATCACGTATGTTAGACAAATCTCACGTTTTTACAGACCATTTAGTGAGTGACCCTTAAATGAAATCTATTCTTACTCTGAGTAACCTTTCGTGGTTCCGACAAGTTTCTCTTTAAGTTGAAAAACGTTTTCCACCACAAAGACAAGAACCCTCATAAATGGTGTTCTAGCATAGTTTACACGTTTGAATGTGCAGGTTGCAGCAACTGCTTCTTAGGATCTAGCAATAGGTCCCTCGCCATCAGAGCTTCGAAACATGCAGGAAAAGTTTCTTGCTAGACCCATGCAATCGGCTGTGAAGGAGCATTCCGAGAACATCTGTAATAAACGTGTAAGCTTACAAGAAATTTCCATCTTATACTAAAGAAATTATCTTGCCGGATGCGTACTGAAGAAACTCTACTTATCAAGTCCTTCAGGCCAACTTTAAGCAACAGTAGTTAAAGTTTTCTCTTGAAATTATTCTAGCGATGTATAGTTTCTTAAGGTGAATAAACATACTTTATACTTTATACACTGAACCTTTTAACTTACCTTGCGATGTATTGCATGAATATTATTATATATTGTAAAAACGATTTTCTAGTTTTGGTCATTCTGGCATATTACTGATTGTAAGTTTCATCACTGATCACATTTCTAATTTTTACGTTTAACGTTGTGGTATTCCAATTTTCTAACTGCTCGCCTGTTTTGATTTATAATTAATTTTGAATAAATGTTAAAACTATAGAAAGAAATATTTGCAGCTAATAATGGTTCTGAGCAGAAACCAGAATGCTTTTTGTGAATAAAAAGTTGGAAATAGAGATATGGATTCTATACATCATTCGCGTACGATTTCCTGAAGGGACCTTATTAGTAGAAAAAGTAACGAACAATTATGAAAGAGGAGCTTGGAGTTATTACGGAGATGGGAAACTGCTCTAGAAAAAATCAAAACTCGGTGTGGTTTTTAGGGAAGATATTCATTGTATATATACTATATATAAATATATATGGATATACTGTATATTAATATATACACTCAGCTAGCACTCTGCTGGGCCCGCGTTCGATTCTCCAACCGGCCAATGAAGAATTAGAGAAATTTATTCCTGGTGATACAAATTCATTTCTCGTTATAATGTGGTTCGGATTCCACAATATGCTGGAGGTCCCGTTGGTTACCTAGCCACGTAAAATAAATCTAATCCTTGGGCCAGCCCTAGGAGAGCTGTTAATCAGCTCAGTGGTCTGGTTAAACAAAGGTATACTTAACTTATGAATGAATATATATATACAGTATATATATATATATATATATATATATATATATATATATATATATATATATATATATATATATATATGTATATATGAATATATATATATATATATATATATATATATATATATATATATATATAAATATATATATATATATATATATATATATATGAATATATATATATATATATATATATATATATATATATATATATATATATATATATATATATAATATATATATGTATATACATACATAATACATACATATATATATATATATATATATATATATATATATATATATATATATATATATATATATATATATATATAATATACAAGTGTGTGTGTGTGTGTGTGTGTGTGTGTGTGTGTATATATATATATATATATATATATATATATATATATATATATATATATATATATATATATATATGCATATATATATATATATATATATATATATATATATATATATATATATATATATATATATATATATATAGTATATACATATATCTATGTATATACATATATATACATATATATATATATGTGCGTGTGTGTGTTTAAGGGTGTGCGCATGGAAAAAATTACACATTCTGGGCAAATGTCCATGAAGAACACGCAAGACGAAAAGAAGGAGAACCCGCCAAAAAAGTCAACTGCCGTAGGGCATTTGAAGTCGCTGAAACGACAACCAGGTAATAATCTAAAACAATATATTTTCATTGTATAAACAAACCGCGAATGAAAAAGGCTGAACAATGATATGGATGGCAAAATATGGACATTATTCTTGAAGAAGTAATTCAGGAAAAAAAAAGGGCAACAAAAGCCATCGGTCGTTTCAAACAAACTTTAATAAAATCGGCCTTCCATCTCTCATCCCAATTGGACGGGGTCGTTCCGAGTTCGTTCCCTACGCGGCATTGGCCCTTTCAATAAGTGTAAGGATATGGTGTTCGGAGAATGCGCAAAAGGAAGGGAAAAGGAAAACCATCGAAAAAAGTAATTTGCACTGGAAGCGTTCTTCCCCTCGCCTGCTCCAGACGAGGCTATCTTTTGCCGCTTCTGCTTCTCTTTTGTTTTGGTCGTTCTTCTTCGGGGATTTTAATGAAGGAAAGAAAGAGCAGGAAGGACTTTGTTTTAAATGGCCGGTAAGATGATTAGGCTCATGAATAATGAGAGAAAGGGATATAAAAGCCTCCATCCTTTATTTATCTTCTTTCTCATTGTTTTATTGTTTTTGCTGTTTAAGGGGAAACGAAAACGCAAAAAAAGAGTGTCATATATTTTAACCACATGAGAACTTATAATAAGAAAATAATTTTTCAGTAGCTTTCCTCTCTCTCTCTCTCTCTCTCTCTCTCTCTCTCTCTCTCTCTCTCTCTCTCATCCTTTGCAAATGATAAATTAATGAAAAAAAATTATGCAGAGAAAAGAAAAAAATTTTAATATGGGCTAAAATGGCGATAATGAAGTCAACAAAATAAACTTGGAAAATATATAAAGCTTTGTCACGGAAGCCATTTTGATCCTGAGAAAAAATGGTGAAAATAACCAATTACCTCTCTTCTAAAAGAGACCAGAACAAACATGAAACAGATTAAGGCCTTATAGTTATCAAGCCCCATTTTCTGAAACAGCAAAACTGCACGCAGAATAACTTTCATCCAGAGATTCCGTATGGGAATCATTCTGCCAGTGACTTGTTGGAAGAGGATGTTCCCCTCCACGTTGCAAACTAATTTGTTAGTTAGTGGGACGGTTTAAATTAAGCCGGTCTTATGTCACCACAGACACTTGCACTGACCCGTACGTGCCGCGATGTGTTACAGGGTTGAAGAGACATGGTGTAGGGGCTTGCTTTCCTTCCAACCCACAAAGACGATCCATCTAAGCTCTTACAGAAATCGTCCAGTTCAACAACACTTTCCAACTAAGAAGTGCTAATTGCTACAGGAAAGTAAGGAATTTCTTAAAATAATTTTTTGAGGAAGATATACGAATCTGATGGAAAATTTTCAAATCACTAATCATTATTTTTAACAGGCAATCTCACCTAAAAATAGATGAAAAGACAAACGTCCTCTTGGCAGAATTGAACCTCTAACCTATGACTTGTAAAGTCAATACTATATGAAGTCAGTCACAAGAAGAACAAATGAAGAGGAACCAGTTATGTAACTCCATATACTTTTGAATTATATTGGGCCTATTTCACCCATATCTGTAGTTCTACCCAGTTCCCGTCGTACAGGCAACAAATAGATATATTTAATTTACTTCCCAAAGACAGTGAGGGGAAATAAGCATTATAAGCAAGTACTCTCAACCTGTGACTTTACCAGACCAACATTATTTCCTCACAGGCACAGAGGAGATAAAAAGAGTAGAGCCAAGTATACCACTGCATAAGCATTGGAGACGTATTGGGCCTACTACCTTCACATCTATGGTTCTTACGCGTCCCTGTGCAACAATAGCGAGGACACATCTAAATTGCGACCCCCCCCCCGCCCCCGGCACGAAGGTAATTCCGCCTACATATAGATGATGATACAAATTTTCTCATTGGGCATCAGAACGGTTTAGCTTTGCTTTACCAACCAGGCCAATGCTGTATTTACTCAGTCCCAACTCCCATCTGTTTTAATTTACATACTAATGCCTCACAATTAACGCAGTCAAAAGCAACATTAAATTCATGCCCAGATTCTATGAATTTCTGTAACTGGGACTGAAAGACATACGTAAATGCAGCTGGCCATTGTGACAGTCAGGTTATTTACTATAATACAGACTGATTATTTTCACCATAGACATTCAGACATTTTGCCAACAGATGCTAAAACACTGCATAATATTGGAGTTGAAAAGACTGGGTGGTAATAGGTTGAGCATGACCTACCATTCTGAACTTTAGCTATTGGCTTAGCATCATCAATCTTCCAACGAAAGCTAAATGAAGTCCTTCTAGCTAACGTAGGAATAATATGAAGGAACTTATAAGCTAAGCAATCTGAAGCCTTCACAAAAACCGAGGAAAATTACAATTTGTCTTTTCACCTCCACAAGCACCTGTGTTGTCAAATATATTATCCCCGAAAGTTGTTTTTTCTTTTTGGGTAGTGAATGCCACTAACATGCCAAGAAGTGTAGATTTCAGAACAGCCCATTGTAAATGCTGCTGTTGCGCCTAAAAGTTTTTTTTTTTTATAACACCATTATATTGATTTTCAGCTGAACATGAAAATTAAACATAAACTCTTTGAACCACAGCTCTTAAATCTATGTCAAATCAGATCTATTCCATTTACAAAGATCACAAGCCTTTGCTTACTCCAAATAAGGGCATAAGAATTATCAATGAATAGGTTAGGTTAATACCATAGTTCAACCACGAAGGAATTCGTCTGTCATTTATGTCTACTAAGCAATCATGTAAAAGAACACAAGGCTCAACTTTCTTGTGCCATTGTGAAGAATTTAAATGTAAGAGATCACTAAAAATAACATTTCAATTTTCACTTAAAACGCCATTCCAATCTTCACGGGATTATATATGTACACCCGGGACTGCCCAATTTCAATTACGAAAGAAATAAGAGCATGGTCTTCTAAAATTGCTGGTTTATAACACCAGGGGACTCTGTGAATATTACACTTAAATAATTACTACTGTAGACTTGCTTATGGCCTCATTTGTTATTTGATCAGTCAGATTACGAACCAAAGACACAAGCTCTTAAGCATGGCAATCAGCAGGAGAAACAGAATTCTACTAAACGCCTGTAGTGAGCATTTAAAATGTAAAACAAGTAAAAAATGCGCCGAAGTTTCTTAGGCGCACTCGAGTTTTCGGTATGGACCACGGCCCATGAAGCTTTCAGCCACAACCCAGAGGTGGCCTGTCCTATAGTGCTGCCAGACGCACGATTATGACTAACTTTAACCTTAAATAAAATAAAACTTATTGAGGCTATAGGGCTGCAATTTGGTATGTTTGATGATTGGAGGGTAGATGATCAACATAACAAAATGCAACCCTCTAGTCTCAGCAGTTTTTAAGATCTGAGGGCGGACAGAAAAAGTGCGGACGGACAGACAAAGCCGGCACAATAGTTTTCTTTTACAGAAAACTAAAAATGAGGCCTTGGTATTGTCTTCCTGGATCTTGACGCGATGCTAACAGGGCAGTCAAGTAAAGTATCTCCTAATTCTGGATGCCGGTAGATGGAACATAATAAAAAGGATGATATCTGCCAATAACCCTTGTTTTTCAAATTTCACGGCACATACATTCACAAGAGACCTTATGAGAAGCAGACTATTCACTCTTAATATACACTACCAATCACCTTGTCCTATAAACAGCATTACATTTTATAAAAAGACAAAATGTAAAACAGCATGGTTTACAAATTTAGAAATTTTCAAAGATACTTGAAACTGGAGCTCATGGTGCTCAGAGAACTTAAAGTGACCAGATATGGAATGAGAACAAAATAATCATTCGGGCAAATACAGATATCTGAGAAATATACATCTACAGTACATTCATCTTTATAAGAATATGTTAACTATAAAGTTGTAGGTAAAAACCCCAGGGAAATCATGTTGCCGATACAAAACAAATAACTGTGCGTTTTCTGATTTTCTAAATTGAAACATACCGTGAATGACATAAATCTCGTGACCATAATAACATCGACCATCAACGGCCCAGCACGTCATTTTTTACTGAATGAACCTCTAGGAATTCAATAAAAGCTTAGATGAACCATGACCGAGTTGACACAATGTTTAATTGAAAAATCTGGCGCCAGAGTTCGTATCGCTTTTGAAAAACAGCAGATTCCTCCCGAATTGAACAACAGTGACAAAATATGTCTCACGATTTATATTTTTTCACTCGAATGAGAGTATATTTCGTAATATTTATTTTTTGAGCTAAATAAAATTCTCTGGTTCAGTTTTATAAAAAATAAAAAAACTAGAATATTTTTACCAAGACAAAACTTTTTCCATGAATACAAAATCCTACCACTAAGAGGAAATCATATAAAGAAGAAATCTGATGTTAAGAGGATATCTAAATTTTAAGATAATGTGAATACCGTAACATTTAGAAAAATATTGTAAAGAGAATGTCTTTATATTATGAAAACATTTTGTCACGAAGTCTTACCTGACTCCTATCTTATCTCGGTCTTAGCTTCATCCTGCAAAAAAATAATTACATTCGTTATTCTGATGAAGAAACTTTTTTCTTTTTTTAAAGGAACTGTTAATATACAAAGATACATTCTAATGGTATTTCTTACTTCATAAACGAATTTAACGTTTATATCTAAGAACACATATAATACTAAGGCTTAAAATGTTTAACTGCATAAATCTTGGAATGGCTTTTGTATTCTGAACACAATATAGTGACAAATTCTTGAGAAAAGTATTACTGAATTTTAAGCCACAAAAATTATAGATTTCCAAATGAAATTTTTCTTGATGTTTTGAAGTTCAATACTAGGCACACTAAAAGTGGTTCATTTTTCTGGTATAACAAATTAAACAAACAGAAATGAATGATTTGCATCAAATTGGCCTGGATAGAATGAAGAGTAGACAAGAATTTGAAATCAACCATAACGTTTTATTGGGGTAAGATAGGAATTGCGTACTGAATTAAACCTTCAGAAATAAGATAGGAACTAGGAAAAAAATAAGAAGAAATTAACAAAAGTCGCTTAAAAATCAGGTACAGAACTTAACGGGGTCAGATAAAAATCTAATCTTTATGAAATAGGGCTGGAATCAGGTACAAGAAACTGAAGAATCAGTGAGAAAATACCAGTAAATCTGGTAGAAAACTTTATGGGAAACAGGGTGGAACCAACTACAAATCATACAGTAATAGGATTCTGCCAGAAATCACGTGCCTAACTTAAAAATAATATGATCTCTTAGGTATTCCGCTACTGACATAATTATAAGGCCTGGTAATTTTTGCAGCAAAACGAATTCATCTTCATATTAGCTGTCGGTGGGCAAAATCTGCAAAGGCCGTCGTTTTGTTTTTCCCTAAAGCTACCTTGTACCCACTTGGGGAAAGGTGTCTGTGCACGAACAGTTACGGATAAGTGGAAAGGGGTCCGGCAAAGAAGTACGAAGCATTACACAGAACAGAAAGCGTTAGAGAACATTAGTAATGTTGTCATCATCCTGGGTTAGGAAACTTAGTCTGGCACCTACGATGAACCAAGTTCCACAAATACACATTGATTTCATAGTCAATTAAGCAAGACATTGTAGAGGCGGGATGAAAAAGAGACAGTGTCTGGGTACTTACTGATTTATTGTCACAAATTTCTAACGAAAAAGTAGTATCTAACATCAGAGGAAGAAAGCCATATTTTTATGGCCAGGTGTGTTTTCTCACACCTGGAAAACAGTTAAAAATTCTTTGTATAATATATGGAGAAAAATTCTCCGTTATAGATGGTTCGAAAGCTTGCGTTTTACATTTCCAGTTGGTTTTGATTTTACAAATGATATGCTGAAAGTTCCTGAAAATGCATGAAAATCACTGCTCCAGCCGTCCGTCTCTGATTTGTGTTTTCTGGGAAAAGCGATGGTCTGCGGTAGGTCAAGCTTGTTGTTTTGGACGGCGGATGCCTGGATGGCCCCAGCGGGGATCCTACAACATAACTGAAAGGAGGGGATGATGCGCGCTCCAATCTACCTATGTTAGCGTGAAGGAATTTACCAGCATCAACATTCACTGTCTTAAAATAATTACTTTCAAGACATTTCTTATTTGTGGAAAACATGATATAACAAAAATCTGAAATATTCTTCCCTAATGGCATTTGTAGCTACGGTGAATCAATATGCACAATGGAAAGGACAGTATAAAAAAGACAAGGTGTGACAGGTGTATGGACAGACAAACGAATAAAACAGACAAGTAGAAAGGCTGACTGACCAGTATTGAAACAGATAGCAGGAAGATTCTTATAGGAAGCTCATTGACCTCTCTTTCATATATTGCATTTACTGTCAACATTTTACATTAAAAACTTTGGAGAGAGTTATGAAAATCTGTTAACCGGCAACAGAGCTTTCCAATAACATCAAATGGTTTTCGATTAAACTAAAAAGAAATTAAGTTCACTTTAAAAAAACGAAATGAATACATAAGAAACTTATGTCAGAAAAACTCCCATTCGTCCACTGAACGAAAAGGCGCGAACCGCCTGGCCTGTTTTCTCAAGTTTTGACTGATGGCTCAGTATAAGGAGGAAAATCGATATCCAAAGACTCGGAAAAAACAGACAGCAATATTTTTAAAACGCTGGTAACTCACAGGCAGTAGAGACTACCACGGTGAGTGGTTTCGAGCAAGCTGCAGACCAGCAAAAGCCCCTGAGAATAATGTTGTTGAAAGTGATAGTTTAAACGTCCCAAGAAATTTGTACAACACGAAGATTAATTTAACAAAAGATATAAAACCGTGTTTAAGCAACAAGAATATATGAGAACTGATTCATCTATCTTTCTCTGCGGATTTTGAGTGTACAATTAAAGTAGATAGCTTCACATCATTGGCACAATTACTCTTTCAGTGTCTTTCCCCTACCTCTCCCTCCCATCTACCTCCTAGCCTTGTCCTTCATCGTCTCTCAACTCTATATGTGCCCATGACATCATCCTATCAAACGACTCCCTCACTTTTATCAAAGGTCCCATTTTCTAAAGCTATTGAAATCAAATTAATTAACTGAAATACTTTTAATTGCGCTTAATTCTTTTGTGGGAAGGTTTCAAGGACACAGTTTCCCAAAATTAGATTTAAAAGCCGTTAAGGCTGCAATTTAGGAACGTATGAAAAAGGAGTGTAATTCATTACCAAGGAAAGGTATCCTACGGCTTGCCTTAAGTTTCTGACTGCAATTGCTAGGTCAGGCAGGAACCTTAATAGAAAAAACAGTTGGGCTGAGGGCCGTACTTCAACAAGGGGCTTTGTAAATAAAAACTTAGGTTTACTTTAAGTGGAATATATTTACAATTAAACACGACAATCAGAAGACTGGAGAATGATAGGCAGATCAAACAGGGCTGCCACATGGTTAGTTATGATATCATTGTTTAAAAATTGAATAGTTTGTGATTAATCCTCTTGAAAGGGTTACTGAAGAATTGACTGAAGTGGCCTTTTCACCTCAAGAAGCACAAGACAAGTTGATGTTTCCACAGCCGAGGTACTGTCTGCAATTTGATAATGCCAGCAGTTACACAAGGATAATTATAACGATCTCGGGAGAATTCGAGGGCTGCACGGAGGGTGCCAAGATAACTCGATTCTGGTATGATATACTTGCATTAAAATCCTCACTGAGGTAAATGAGCCAGTTCTTCAGAAAAGAAAATGAGTGCAGTTGGAAATTAAAGATATGTGACTTGAAAAAACCTCTAGTCAGGACATTACCTTATAACGGAGTGATGGAGGGGCCCCGTCGAATTTCATCAGTTCTGGAGGGGTGATTTAAATGGGAAAATGCACAGGTAATGCTAGTGGGTGACCAAGGTGACCACGTGGATCGGGTCAGCTCAATAAAGGGGGTTTGCAAGGGAATTGTGCGTGAGGCTGCTATCGGGGTGTTTTGAGAGTGATCGCAGCGTTTTCTCTCCTTATATGACCTCGGGGGTTTATTTTCTTGCTCCTCCCAGAGATCACTGTCGTCGCAGGAATGGCGGTCATGCCCTCGTTTTCTATGTTAGGATCTTTCCTAAATCCTGGTGATTTCTGGCAACCCATGTTCGCCATTTTTATGGGGAACTCGACCTTTCTGGCGGATTTTCGGCAGGCTCCATCTCCATTCGCCTTTTATCTGAAAAGAGGTAATTCAAGCAGTCTCCAGGTCTTTAGAAAAGATAAACAGACGCACCAAAAGGGGAGCATGGAGAGTAATTTACATAGGGGCTGAGTTTTTCATGCCCTTCTCAGTTAGATATCAGTGCCAAATTATGTTATTTTGGGGTGGAACACAGCTTGGAGGTTTGGGTTTGCTTCCAGAGGTGGATTCCCACTTCACAATATTTATATATATATATATATATATATATATATATATATATATATATATATATATATATATATATATATATATATATATATATATAGTTTGTGTGCGTGTTTGTATGTGTTTCCTGAATAAGGTGTGGATCAAAAAAGAGGAAGAAGCATAACATTCACTACCACATCCGTAGTAGAACTTCTTCAACATTCGCCACTTCATACATTTATTTAATTTTCTATTTCAATTACATTCAAAATCTGCCCCTAACTTCTACAAAGATCATTTGGCCTAATGATAACCTCTTACTGCCCCACTTTTGCTCCCAAAGGCAATTTACATCTCTTTCCAATCTTCTGCATGCATCTAGTTAGTTTTTTTTGTATCAACTATCCCGTAATTTAAGCACCTTGTATCATATTATGGTCCATTACATTTATTTACTTCATAATACCTATCTGGATCAACTTCATTCAGTCTTTCTTCATCTATGTTGATATTCACTGCTCCATCATCTACCCTTATAATCCTATTGTTACTCATACACAGAAAAAATTCATACATGCATACTTACACTTAAGTTCATATATATATATATATATATATATATATATATATATATATATATATATATATATATATATATATATATAATATATAAACTTAAGAGTATATATGCATTTTATATAAACTTATGAGCATGCATTTTTGCCTGGTATGAGCAAATGATAGGGTTAGGAAGATGAAGAAATATATATATACATATATATATATATATGAATATAATACACATATATATATACATACATACATATATATATATATATATATATACATATATATATATTATATATATATATATATATATATATATATATATATATATATATATATATATATATATATATATATATATATATATATATATATATATATATATATATATATATATTTCTTCGTCTTCCCAAGCATCCCAGCTACCAAACGCTTAATTTAAAACTGAAAAAATAAAAATACAGTGCAGTGCTTAGCACTGCCTGACAAGGAAGGAATATTGGCCCCTCCCTAAATCCATTAACTGCACTCTGTATTTCTCTACCACTTTCTCTCTTTGAACACGTGACTCTGGGAAGCCTTTGTTTTCAGAAACACGAGGCCGGGAGGAGATTAATTTCTGGTGAGAGGCAGAATAAACCAGATTAAGAGAAAGGTGTGACTCCTAGGAACACCTGGAATGGGCTCACCATGAGGCGGACCATGACACTAACCCCACCTACATGACGAAAGCATCGTAATTCCCTGACCCGAGGTCTTACAAGGGCCTGACCAAAGGAACGAGAGTTAGAGACATAGTTGGACGCGAGCGAGACACCATTCTCCTTTTGCATTCCCGCCTCCTTCAGAGAGCCATGCCTCTACCACGTGGTCCTATCTTGTAGGGGGTCCTTAGTATTCTTACCAGTGAAGCCTTTTATCCCTCCTCTGCCGCCATTACCCAGACTGAACACCTCTTCTATAAGGTAAAGTGATCTGTTTCAAAGGCTCTTTTCATTCAGTCACACTGTTTAATTCTTGCCATATACTTCCTAATTTCATTTCTAAGTGCCAGTATTTCCATATTAACCTCGCCTTGCTAGAGCAGTGTTACGAAAATTCCAGTGTCTGACTAATTACGTAAAATCGTGTTTTCAAGGCATCCTTGGTACCCTCTGTGCACCGCCTTGTCCTATGAATATTTTACTGTTTCCTTTTTGGCCTTTAATTCGTAAATCTCTGCATTGATAGAGGGATCCTCGTGAAATTCTTCCTTGATCGTGCCTTGCCCTTCGTGAATCAGCCTTGTCACATCGACGGATCTACCTTTAAGTGTTCATAGTTATAATTAATCTCTCAGGCCTTGTCGGCCTGTTTAATTCATTTCATCTTCTGATTGGTCATTTAATGTAAATATACGTAATCTTAAACTTACCCTACAGTGTTTGCTTACAATTGCCTTGTGAGTAGAGCCATCAGCAATTTTATATTCCTCCTTTTCTTTTTTTTTTTTTTGCGATTTCCTGAATCAACAGCAGTCAGATATTATACAAATATTGAGGTTAGTAACGAAATCATTCATTTAGAGTTTATAACTGGCTCATGATAAGCATTTCCCCAGGTTAAATTGTAAATATATATATATATATATATATATATATATATATATATATATATATATATATATATATATATATATATATATATATACAGGGTGTTTATATAAATTAGAGCCCCCTCTACAGCATAAACTAAAATTGATATGGAGAACAACAAAAGTAATTCAGATCAGGTATTTATTTAAGTTTCTCTCTAAGTATTTAATATTTTGTGTGGACTTCATCAGCCTGTACCACAGCCTGCATTCTTCAGGGGTATGATTTCAGCAAATCGCTAAAAAGCTGAGACTCAAACTCCATTTCCCTGAGTACTTCAGTCACCTCTCTTCGCAGGTCGTCAAGGCTTGGTATACCATCATAGTTCACTGTGCGCACTTCAACACGATCCTTTAATCTACCAATGTTTTCACACACATTAAGGTCAGGGGAGCTACCTGGAAATTCACTTGACGAGAAATCGATGCCACTGTTTCGAAACAGCTCCTGTGTCTTAAGAGCCTTGAAACATGGTGCCTTATCATGCAAAAATGTGACTTCTTCAACAGATTACATATTTTCAGGATCTTTGAGGAAAGGAAATACTCCACCAGTTACCACAGTTTCTCTGAAGTATTCACCATTACATGACTGTCCTTTTTCTTTGATGATCCATATTAACCGTTTGGCTGTGAAACACAAAAATTTTCAAACATTCAGGAAATTTCACAACTTGGCGAAGGCACATGTCATCGCTGATATCATCCAACTTTGCGGCCCAAATGATGTCATTTTTATGATTTGGCTTCCTGACTGTGTAAATGAAGAATTCATCTGATGCAGCAACATGGAGAAAGTCAGCTTCATCCCAATCTTTAAGAAATGAACCACAAAACCATGCACAGTCTTCTCTCTGTTGCCGAGTGATGTTGGGCTTGCTGATAACATGAAATGGCTTGATACCAGATTTTTTCAACTCACGATATACAGCACTATAACTTCGCTTCTTTTCCATTTTTGTTTCTAGTTCAAGTGCCAAATTACATAAAGACTTTCTTGGTCTACCCACTACCTCAGCTATGATACCTTTTGACTCCTGATAAAGGACTTCAGGCCTTCCAAGATTCTCACTTTTTTTCGCGATGACAGTCATATGGATTTTTGTTCCAGTTTCTTTTAACAAAGGACTCATCTCTTTTAATGTATTTAGCTATCCAGGAACGTGAAATGAAGGATGCGCCAGAATCCCTGGCCTCTCTGAAGGTTATAACCCAGATTCGGTCAATTCATCTGATTTCCTCCGAGTCGTTAGCCATGGCTGTATCTAACTCCGTCACTCAGTCTGAAAATACAAGAAATGTAAAATAAACAATAGCTTAATAAAAACTTAAAATAATGTACTTGGAGATACTGTAGGCTATAGCAGAAAACTTAATAACTTTCCAT